>NC_142943.1:16711443-16768943 GCF_046866305.1 Octopus bimaculoides
CTTCAATAGCCTCAGTTTGAATAATATCACATTATAGAACTTAGTAGGAGGAAATTGTATGTGCATGTGGGGTGGTGGAGTGTGTGTTTATTTTTACATCATTTAAAGAACTGGTGTTGTTTACATCGTGTACATTTAAGTTGCATGATTTAACAGTTACTCAAATAGTGACGAATAAAATAAGTATAAGACTGAAACCTGTAAAACAAATAAAAGAATATTCATTGCAAAAATGTGTGATGAAAGTGAAAGACATATGATGTTGGGGTGGAGGTCGACAAAGGTACATAAGGGTAAGACAATAGAATGTGTTTCAGAGGAGAGGGACAGATAACAAGTAGCAAGGAAAGCATGATCAATGGAAAATTTTAGTAGTGAGTGACAGTGGTAAGAATGAAGGATGGATGTCAAAGGAAGTGGTCCTGTGTTGTGGGAGACACAATTAGTAGCATAAAAAATGATGATGACTAAAACAGAATACTGTAGGAGTTAGAGGAATAGTCAGGAAATTAGTGATTGGGAAATGGCTTGACAGGAACAAATTGGGTGAGGAGCCCAGCTTTATGTACATGTACTATGCTTTTAGAAGTTTACTTTTGCCATGAAGGGTGGAGTGTCTTGAGCACTACATGTCACCTATCATTTTGATCCTTTGTCATCTACACTGTGTGGCTTAAAATCTTGAGATCAGCTTTACTTCTTCAACCTATGTCTTCCTGGACCTTCCTCTTCCACAAGCCCTATATACATCAACATATTTATACAGCTGTCCTCATCTAAATAAATCACATGCTCATATCAGAAAAGTCTTCTCTCTTGCACACTACATCTGATTCCGCTCATATCCAAGTTTTCTCTCAATATATATGTGCTTCATCATTCATGCACAATGATGCTACACATCCTGTGGAATATTCTAGCTTCATTTCTTTCTAGTCCTTGTAAATCCTCAAAGTAATAGAATAAAAAGCTTAAAGCTGAATAAAGCTCTATCTGAACAATAAAGTCTTCTATATGTATTCTTAATCTGAGGCACATTTAATCTTAACCATACTTTTAAACTTCCTTACAAAACAATCATACATTTTTTTTTGTTAGTCTAATCATAATCTGTTTACTACTCAAAGTATACAACTTATTTTTGACTGCTACTATCCTTGTAATGTTTCATCAGTAGCTAAACTGGCACAAAATCAAATTGTATTTTTCCTTCTATTGTTTTCTTTAAAACAATACTTTGCAATACATTGTCTCTCAGTTTTCTTCCCATGTATGTACATCTTTGTAAAATACTAAATTCATTCTTCTATGCCAAGTTTAATCTTGTATGATTTTGTTATCAAGTGTAACCCTATTGAAAGATTTGATTTGTTTGTTCTATGACTGATAAAGTTAGATGCTGAACATCTCTTCATCTAGACTTGAAGTTATTTGTTCTTTTCTTTATACACATAATTGTTTTAGTTCTCTCATTATTAAGAGGATGATCAATGATAAATGTGACAAGTTGGAAGAAACTCGACAGTCTCAAAGAAAATACCATCAGTTTGCAATACAAGAATTTGGGAACAACCTTGAAGCAAGTTGATAAGTTTTAAATATTTGGGAGCCATTCTTACATCAGATGGAAGAAACAATAAAGAAATTAAGTCAAGGACTGACAAGCTAAAGCTACCTACAATGAGATGAAGCATTTATAGTCAAGTAAATGGCTATCAACAAAAGTGAGGAAAAAGTGGCATCTTTATATATAGCTGTATGATCTAGAACAACAAAAAACTAGTATAAAAGCTTATCAGTGGTGCTGAGATGTAGTTCCCTAAATAAATGTTAAAGGTGCCCTAGGCAGACTGAGTGACAAATATCAAAGACCACCAGAAAGCCTGTCAACAACATTAAGAAAACAACAGATTCAGTTCATTAGACACCACATGAGAGGTAAAAATCTTGAGCACTCAGTGACAACTAGGAAGTTGAAAGAAAGAAGAAGCTGAGGAAAGTAGAAAGGAAACATATTTGCTATCTTTATTAGTTGGCCTCAGAAAGACTGGTCCTGTAACAGATTAGTTTTGTGTGGAGACAGAAGGGTATGAACTGTTGGGTTTGCTGATATTTTATGAAAAGGCTTGTCCTTTCAGGTGCCAATTGCCACTTATAAAGCACCCAGCACACTCTGCTAAGTGGTTGGAGTTAGGAAAGGAATCCAGCCATAGAAACCATGCCTCAATGGACTGTTGGAGTCTGGACAGCTCCTGGCTAGTCAGCTCCATCTCAAACCATCCAACCCATGCCAGGATGGAGAGTGGATGTTAAACGATGATGATGATGTTAACTTAGAGAATCTCACTTCATGTTACCCATATCTCCCATTATGTAGTATAAGAATACCCCTAACATTTGGATCTTTCATTTTTATCAAAGTAAATTTTCAGGAAAATTAAGTTGATCTATACTATATATAAAACAGAGATGTGTGTGTAATCGCTTTTCACATGAAATCGACTTCACCAAATGCTTCCATACTTGTGATGCATGAATAATTTGACCTCGGATAAATGTTAGGCTCTTCATTTGATTTTTTTAATTAAAAATAAATAATATTGCTTTATATTTAAGATTCACTTCTTTAAAAAGGTTCCTCAATGTCAACTTCCGGTATTGACGTAACAACGGCAAAAAGCTTCACTCTCTATTTTGTGTGTGAGCGTGTGTGTTCATATGTATGAGAGAGAGAGAGAGAGAGAGAGAGAGAGAGAGTAAATACTACATACACACCGCTCTCTCACTCTGTTTCACACACATACACACGCACACACACCCCTTGACTCACTCACACTCTGTCTCTTACAAACACACACATACATAAATGTATACAAACATATTTACAAAGACAGACGTGTGTATGCACGTGCGTGCGTGTTTGTAAGAGACAGAGTGTGAGTGAGTCAAGGGTTGTGTTGATATATGTATACATCCAAAGATGTATGTATATTTATGCATGTACGTATACATGACAACAAACCTCTCTCTCTCACTCACACTCTGTCTCTTACAAACACACACATACATAAATGTATACAAACATATTTACAAAGACACACGTGTGTATGCGCGCACGCGTCTGTGCGTGCGTGGGGGGTTCCACAATCGCCATTTATTTCAATTACTCTTGTGAGGATATTCACGTAAATCATTTTTTTCATTTAATCCCCATTTTAATTTTCGTAAAAGTTTCCAAGTACCAATGAGGCTTTTTGGCACATCTTCAATTTTCCCCATTTATGAGAGGCGCCCAGCCATCATTCATCTGAGAGTCCATCTACAGAATGTCCTCAAATTTCTATACAGCATATTTTGCCTTTTTTTCTTCAAGTATATAAGCAACAATTTCATTCCTGAGCAACGCCGGGTGCCTCTGCTAGTAGTTTATAATATAAAGGTGATAGAACTATTCACGAAAAAGGCTTATGTTATTATAGCTTGACTTTGCCAAAAAAATCACTGTACTACTTTTTATTTAGTTTCTTTTTTTGTTTAGGTTGGTTTCTCCATCACTACCAAAGCCATATTGAAGCATCACTTTCAAATATGTTTTTGGTAATATAAATATAAGAAAAGAGGTAATGAAGGTTAAAACAACCATGTTTCATTTGTTGATTTTAAAAACTGTATTTAGATGTGGTTAATGGTTCATATAAAATGTGTTGATGCACATTCAAGTTAAAACTAGGGTCAAAATGTGCCATGTCGTTGGTGTCATTGTTTAGCCCTTTGTAAGCACTAATTAAACAGAGCTATGACATATAGGTAGTCACTTGGAACTATCTCTGATTATAACCATATTTCTCTTGAACAACTTTTGGATATCAAAAATTGGATATCAAATTATTCAAGAAGCAATCGATATTTTGAATTCATTATTTATTCTAATCTATTTGGAGCTTTTCCCCTAACTATCCAGCCATACCATTTTACCACATTAACTTGTATGAAATAGCACTGAGATTGTCCATCTTCCTTTCATTGAGGTTCTTGACATATCTATATAATTGAGTCATAGTCATTCTCAGATGCACTGGCCATATGATTGAATATATAGAGAGAATGTCATACTGGTAAAATTAATGTTGCATCGTAGATATTGTTCATGCATATGTCATTGTTACAAGTATGAATGTCTTTTTACAGATTTAGTTTAGTTGTCATATGTTCCTTTTCGTCTTGTAATAGTTATTTTTCTCATAATTTTCCTGTATATATGTTTTGGCTCTACAAAGTAGCACTTAGAGAGCCAGTGAACGACATCTAATATTACTTCTTCCAATCTTCTCAGATGTTGTAGATGCCAGAAGCTGCCTCAAGTTAGGTTTTGCTTGTATAAGATGTCAAGTACAGTCTTTTGCTATCTAGGAATTAAGGTATTTAAAATTTTGTACTACCTCTATCCCATTGCCACTATATCAAAGCATTGAGGAAATCTACCAATAACTAAATTTCACAAACTATCATAGATGAGATGGCAAATGATCAAGATGAGTGATGGTATTCTATCATAAAACTTATTAAATTCATGCAAGCCTGAAAAAAGGAAAAGCAATGATAACAAAGATAATCATGTTGGGGAGGAAGATTTATTTGGTAATATAGTCATCATATATATTTTGTAATGATTAGATCCTTTGCATATTGTAATCGATAAAGTGCCAATTAGCTCCTCAGATATTTTGTGCTTGGCAAGTGCTTCATGTTTCCTTAAATAATATTTGAAGTACAATTATTTCAAATAACACAATAGTGACAGATTTACTGGACTCTGACATCCCATTTCTGGAAAATAATGTGTTCAATCAATGCAGTTGGTACTGAACAAATTTCCACTGAAAAGTTACTCATTTTTCTCTAGGAGGAAGATTGAAGTGTGTATATTTGAGTATATTATGTAATAATTACTAAACTTCAAACAGACAGTCCAATTTATGCATGAATTGTTATAGGAATTGGTAGAATGTTTTTTTTTTCCCCTGGAAAGCATATTTGAAAAAGCAAGGAAATTTCTAGTATAAAATTATTTTTGGCACAAATTTTTTTCTATTTGTTTTATCTTGAGAAAGGTGCAGTGTTGAAGGCCTTTGCAAACTATTTGAGAGACCAGTGAGACTGGAACTACTAATGTTCCTCTTGAACTGCTGCAGATCAACACCTGCAGGAAATACACGAGCAGGGAGGGAATTCCAGAGGTCTGACATTATGGTAACGAAGGACTGGGAATAATATGTGGTTGATTATTAATTATGATTAGTATGAGTTTTTTTTATCCAATTTTCTGGTGAATATGAAACCCATTTAACTTGCACACTTGTCTGGTAGGCTGGCTACTATCTGAAATCTTTGTTGCAAATAACCCATTTCATACAAACAATGTTATTGAACTCCAGGAGCCCTCTTCATTCGTTATGCTCTAGCCATAGCCTTAATGTACAGCTGGGTAATCATCTTCCTCTTCGTGTCCAATATTCTAGTAAATTTCCTACTCATGATAACCAGGTTGCTGTATTCTATTACTAAGGCAGTCTGGAGTTATTGTTCATCTCTCAGACATGACTGTGGCATATATACAAAAATCACTGTTGCTGTCACACTGCCCTATGAATAGCTTAAACTTAATTATCATTATTTCATGTATTCTTATTACTAACTCAATCATTCTATCTATCAATTTTTCTGGTAAAAATATGCCTACTCTAAACTGTTAAACTTAAAAAAAGAATTTTTATCTGTTTTTATTGCTTGTTGAGGATGTCTGTCATTTCACCTTTTGTATATAGCATACATTGTTCCACTCTTGCATCCCTTAAAAACCTCCAGAACAACTTTTTAGTGTGCCAACAATAATGGTAGCAGCCCTAAATTTCTGTACCTGAAAGAAAAAGTATTTTCATTGATGATAAAGAGTGAGTTGCTAGATGTTCATCTGCACCTGAAAAGTATGCTGCTCCTGTTACTGTATTACCATGTGCAGCATTAATGTAGCAAGTGTTAGTCTTCTACATACAAACTAAGATTTTTTCTTGTATATATATATATATATATATATATAAAATGCTGTTCTAAAAGTATAGTTGCTAGAATATGAACAGGATGTAGAAAGTTCAGAGAGCTTTTATCTCTATTAGTAATAAAAGTCTCTCATTCAGGGTGAAAAGCAGATTGTATGATGTGTATGAACAGCAATGCTACATAACTGTGAAATGTGAGCCCCCAAATGCAGAGGAGATATGAAGGCTGGGAATGGAATGAATCTAGTATGCTCCATTGCGTGTGCAATATCTGTGTACAAGTATGAGAAAGTGCAAATGTGCTGAGAGAAAAATTGGACATAAAAGGAATGAAATGTAGTGTGCAAGAGAAATTACTGTAGTGCTATGGTCATGTGATACATATCGATGAGGACAGCTGAATAAAGAAGTGCCAGTTGCTTAAAGTGGGTGGAACATTCAGGCAATGTCAACTTGATGAAGAGAGTGAGCAAATGTACAACACATACAATTAATCATTATAAACAAATCACTTCTGCAGATTATTCGGCAAAAGCTGAACACTCATACATCATCTTTGATAGAAGAGTCCATTATTATTATTATTATTATTATTATTATTATTATTATTATTATTACTCTGCTGATATCACACCTTCTCTCCTTCTGTCCATCAGCTTTTACTCTCTCCAAACTTCCCTCCAACTTATATGCAGCATTGACCATGCTTCCAAGATTCACCACATTTATATATATGCATATTGGATATATATATATATATATATATATATATATATATATATATATATATATATATATATATATATATATATATATATATATCTGTAAAAATATGTGACACTTATTCAGTAGAAGGTTTCATATATATGTATATGAAAGAAGGTTTGAAAATGCAATTTTAAAGATGTTTATTCACTTGACCAGTTTCACTTTTTTAGAAAAAGATTGTCAAAAGTAAAATGCAAAGCTTTGTATAAGCTTTGTTGTGTTAAGTACTGGTTGTCACAAAAGTATTAAAATACATATATACATTCTTTGTAAACAATTTCTTATTATTGTCAAAGAATATATATATGTATTTTTATATATGTATTTTAATACTTAAACTGTTTTTAACATTTTCTTATTATTATCAAAGAATGTATATATGTATTTTAATACTTTTCAGACAACCAGCACTTAACACAACAAAGCTTATACAAAGCTTTACATTTTACTTTTGACAATCTTTTTCTAAAAAAGTGAAAGCGGTCAAGTGAATAAACATCTTTAAAATTGCATTTTCACACCTTCTCATATATATTTCCACTCATGCGGTATCTTACAACCTTACTTTGTCATATATATATATATATATATAAATATAAATATATAGTATTAATAAAACAGATGGAAAAAAAAGATTTTTTTCCATCTATTTTATTAATACTGTTGCTTCAACCGCCACTATGAAATTCCTGCAATCTACGGATAATAACAGGTAATCGAAACTGTGTTGGTGCTTTACTCATCATCCACTTATACATTTTGTATAATTTCTCCATTATATATATATATATATATATATATATGTATATTGTGTGTGTGTGCGTGTGTGTGCGTGTGTGTGTGTGTGTGTGTGTGTATATATATATATATATATATATATATATATATATATATATAGTATATATACATACTCGCAATGGGTCCCACCATTATCTGGGTGTTTTGACCTGCAGGCACATTGTATTATTTGCTCTTTTCTTATGGGCAGAATCGGCACCACTGATATATTTGTCAATGGCATAATGGAAGTTATTGTTTGTTTAAAAGTGAAGTGGGGGATACAATTTGTATGGGTTTGCATGAAAGTGCTTTCTGTTCTTAAGAAGGATCACAAACTATGTATTGTTTCATTGTATAAAAGAGGGTTAATGCAATTTTTCCAGAAATCACATTGTCAAAATTTTAATTTTCTTCCATCCTCACCTCAATTTCTTAATTTGTAACTTTTATGAATTTTTTTTTTTTTTATCTATGTAGAAAAATATGAATCTGGGAAATACATATATTTTTTATAATTTAATTTTTCTTAAAGAAACGAATATGCCCCTTCCTCCACCTTACCCACCCATCACCTACTCGCTTTTACTTTTTTTGATGTTTCCTGAATGCGTGGAATTCTACTGAAATAGCGAACTTAAAAAATACCAGACCACCACCAGAAAACCCGACATGCTAGAAACAACAGGTGAATGATATTATTTCGGAAGAAACTTATTCACTTTCCAAAACGCTAAAAGTGAAACATTGGGAGCATGTAGCTTTTGAAAGTGATGAGGTGATAGGTAAAATTCTTAAAGATTCGTACTCTCTTGAGTGTGTGTATGTGTGTGTGCATGTGTGTGTGTGTGCATGTACGTGTGTGTTAAAGGAAGTTATTTTATGGCATTATCTCGTTTGAAGGAGCTAAGTTGTCAACTTGACATACATGGGATCATATGATTGTTCGTTAATTTTCGTAAAATTCTTTTAATTTCTGTATGCTTTGAAGAGAGCAAAAATTGAAAGTGAGGATAAAGTGAAAGGGCAGCATTTACTTTGAAGTGAGAGGAGAAAGTGAAAGATGTATGTGTATATGAAATGGATGTGTGTGTGTGAGAGAGAGAGTGAGTGAGTGAGTGAGTGAGTGAAGCTGTGTGCTGTGATGTATGAATTTTTTTGCCTGTATGTAAATAAATAGGCAGAGGTAAAGAATACGTACACCACCCATTTTCAGCGTAACCCTCACCCTAAGCACCAGGTGTACGTATTCTTTACCTCCGCCCATAAATACATATGCATACATCTTTTTCTGTGCATGAGAGAGAGAGAGAGAGAGAGTGATTATATTTCCTCATCTTTGAGATATAGAGAAATGACATAGAGAAATGGATGTCTTTTAATGCAATTTTTGTTGTTGTAGCTCATTTTAATACAATATTTATGTGTACATTTTCATAAATGCTTGTCTGAGTAGAATTCTACGCATGCATGAAACATCGGACGAAAATGAAACATTAGAAGCAAATTTAAATATTGCGCGAAAATGACCTCAAAATTTTGCGACTAAACGTAGTTGCCAAGGTTATTTTAGTTGTAAAAAAGAGTTGTTGAGTAAAAAACATGGTTTATTTGGTAGATAGATAATGAGCAGCAGCTAAGATTTCTTAAGCAACTTTCTTTATAATAATACAGTATGGCTAATTCGGAGAAATATTACTTCCATTATTCGTAATCGAACACTGTAATTTTGGTTCAAATTGAAAGTGTGAAACTATTTTCACTTTCTAATAAAACCTGGTCATTGTAACTTTCAATATCAGCGTGTTTCGATTTTGGGTAGATGGATGGGTGGAGAGGGGTTAAAATCACATGCATATACTAAGACACACACATACAGACATACATTAAAGCACACCTCAAGCCTATCTCTGTCCCTATACGTGTCTGTGTCTTTAGATGTGTGTGTGTGTCAGTTGTCACAAAAATGTATGTATACTGACAGACACAAACACTATCACACACATATACTTGTCAGTCATTGGCCTAATGTATGTAACGAACGCTTGAACACACTTATATAGAAAATGTGATGTCATCATTGTCATTGGTGGTGGTAAAAAGTGTCATTTACGATAGGTGACTATAAGAAAACTGATAATATTACATTTTTGTAATGCAAATAAATGAATGAAAATATAGTTTAGTTGGTAGCTAAAAGCTTACTGAATATTTTGATACCACATACGTCAAAATTGGCAACTTGGTTTTGGAGTGCATAAGGAATGTACACACACACACACACACACACACACAAGCTCTCTTATAGATATATGTGTGTGTGTGTGTGTGTGTGTGTGTGTGTGTGTGTGTGTGTGTGTATGTATTTCCTGCCAACAGAGAAAGAGCCAGTTTCTAACCCAGATCCAATGTCCCTTCATTGGAATTTCAAGGTCAACAACAGGGTAATTTTTGCTTGTTTGTATGTATGTATGTATGTATGTATGTATGTATGTATGTATGTATGCATGTTATATATGTATGGACATTAAACGATGATGATGATGATGATGTATATATGTGTGTGCGTATGTATATATATATATATATATATATATATATATACCATCTTGATTGGGCTGTTAATCAACAGTCTAGACTGTTAATTAACAGCCTAGTCAAGATGGTATTTTCTTCATCTCCTACTCTTGTATTTGCACACATCTACAAAATGACTTCCTGAAATGAACTTCCATTATGCAGCTGAGGAGTACATTTTCATTGCACATCTTATGTGATGTTCTCACTACATAAATAAATGAAGTTTGTACGAAACGTACGTACTGCTATAACCTAATGCATTTTTGTTGCTTTTCTTCAAATATATATATATATATATATATATATATATATATATATATATATACACACACACACACACACACACACACACACACACACATATATATATATATATATATATATATATATATATACATACATTCATACATACACACACATAAATTTTTATTAATCCAAATAAGTGGAAGTAAAGAAATAAAGTTGGAAATGCAAAGAGAATATATTCGAATTCATTAGAAGTGAATTAAATTCTGAAGGAATAGGAAAATAACAACGGCCTAGAAAGAAATAGATCGTGATGTACCACCATAGACTATACACTTTTAAAAATCTAATGTGAATCTAATTAAATTTTAATCAATTCGAATATATTCTCTTTGCATTTTCAGTTTCATATCTTATATATATATATATATATATATACATATATATATATATATATATATATATATATATATATATATATATATATATATATACATATATATATATATATATATATATATATATATATATATATATATATATATAACAGTTGCTAACTGAATATTAAATACATAATTAACTGCAGTTGCTTAGAATATGGTGATAAGCAAAAATTCTTTCTACTATGAGCGCGTGGTTTGAAATTTGATTGCATCGACCTCATTACTTATCTGGTACTTATTATCAACCTCCAAAGGATGAAAGGCATAGTAAACCTAGCCAGAATTTGAACCGAGAGCGTGAAAACGGGCAGAATACCGCTAAGCACTTCCAGCATGCTTACTATTCTGCCAGCCCAGGCAAAAATATTTAGGCAGTATTGTAAGGGGCATAACTCTAAGATAGAAATGATTGGAGTTGCCCCCCTTGTGTCCTTAGTCAGCAAGCCACATTATCTGAAATTAGAAACGTGTTATCTTTCCTTGTATATTGTGAGCAGTTCATGTTTTCTCATGGTATTTGGTCCTTCTGATGCTTTGGGCCTAATAAAAACCTCACATTACTTGAAAGACATAAACACGAATAGTAGAAATATGACCATTGAGTTTATGGTCTCAATTCCTAACAATAATGCAATTCTTGACAAATTTTTACCTTTTTCATTTCCTTTGCTTTGCCTTTCAGTCAATAACATCATTTCAAAATTGAATGAAATTTTCATCTTGCTTGGACCAACGGCATCATTTCACACATACTGAAAGTTATAGTCAACACCAAAAGATTTTAAAAAAGAATAATTTCATGTATATTCTTTTAATTCCATACCTTATAGTATGCTAAAAATAATAACCAGTTTTGTTATATAAACTTTTATACTTTTAAATTTTTCGTTGGAAAACTACTGTGACAAAAGTTTACTAAATAACAAAAAAGTTGTAAGACAAAACTTGTCCATTGTTTTATCTAATATTACGAAAATTGAATGCCAAAATGAATTGTTGATATCCACGAAGTGATTTTTCTTCATCAACTTCATAAAAAAAATAATAATAATAAACAAAAAGAGATGCTAGTGCATCTTCCCACTTCTTCATTAGCAATAAAAATAGTAATGAAGTTGTAAATAAAAAAGAAAAACAAATAAAACAAGCAAGCAAATATGTCAACAAAAAACCAGTGACATGAACGTGAAAAGTGATGATCTTATAAAATCAAGTAGGCCTGTGTAGAAACGAAATATTTCAAAGCTAATTTGCTTTTTTTTTTTTGTTACTTTTTATTTCCAAATATTTTGTTGCTGCTATCGCAAACTTGATGATTATTTCCCTTGGATAAGTACAAGGATAACAGAAGAGATTTATAAGCCCAATGAAGCCTTTTTCATTACTTCACAAATATTTTGTCTATTTAGGCTTTCATAATCTCGATGAAAAATTAGTTCTAGTCTTCTTTTACTTTTCTTTTCTTTCTCTAATATTTCTTTTCCCTTTTGTTTGTTGTTGCTGTTGTACTTTTTGTTCTTCACCTACTCTTCTCTCCTTATCTTCTCCTTTCCCCTTTCTTCTAATGACCTTGATGTAAAGAAACTGCTAGAGATGTTTGGAAGCATTCCTTCTGCTATCAGCTTCAATAATACAGATTCTTCAGATAACTGATACACAAGAATCATTAACTTATATGTTTTTCTTAGATTCACATTTTACTACAGCAATAATACTGATTTATTTTTACAAATGGTATCATATTTCTGAAATCTTGGCCCACTTCTAGTTTCTTCTTCTTCATCCACTCCACTTGTCTGTCTTTTCTCCTCTTACACTTCCATCTTTCTTAATTATCTATATATTTAAGATACTAATGAAATAAATATTTGTGATATTGTTTCATTTGAATATCATATATAAAAGTAGATTTAGTGGGGTGAATTTAGGAGATTAGACTGTAGTATGCAGTAGCTAATTATTTTATAAATCTCAGAGGTATTAAAGTGTTAGCATGCACACACACACACACACACACACAGACACACACACACACACACACACACACACACGTGCGCGCAAAAATACATACAGTACTTTGAGGGTTAATCTAGGAGATAAAAAATAATACACCTAGCTTAAAATATATATATATATATATATAAATATACAAACATTCATATGTTTGTATATTTAAACCTCTTCATATTTGCAGACAAAACAAGAAACTATACAAGAGAAGTGAAAATACATACAACAGTATCTTATAACCTACAAAACGATCAGCATTAACATATACAAATCAATGCGTAATGCATAGTAATGAATCACAAGATCTAAGACAGACTAATATATTTCACAAACAAAAAAAAGATACCTTCAAAACATTGAGGTCCTTAAAATAACTTGCACTTTCACCGAAATGCAGACTTATTAATCTTGCCAAAAATAATGTAGTTTGTAAAACAATCTTAGATATTATGAATATTGACACTAAGTGGTCAAAAATATGAATCTGTAGATTCAAATTTGAATGTGTTTCAACAGTGTCCAAAACTGAAATGAAAATTTATTTAATTTGACATCATTGATCATTATTTTTCCATAAACCAGGATCTACTAAAAGCTGTCCATCTTGTCAGAAGAAGCAAGAAGTAACATATGAAGTCATATGATGAATATTATGCCACAACATCCCTACATTTTGACAAGTTAAAAAAAAGACAGAATGGGTGATTTCAATGTAACCGCTGGCTTTGATGGGGCCAAAATATGTGCAATTATAGGTTTGCTTTATGTGGCATAGCTGGTCATAGACTGAAGAACTGGAAGTGAAAGGGAAGTGACATCAGGTGAGGAGGAGAGGAGGAAGAAGAGGAGAGTGATTTGAAAAGGGTGTTTTGGACAGGTGGGCTGGTTAGCTTGAACAATCTCTGCATATTCTAGCTTCTGGCTGGTAGTGAGGAGGAGGTAGGGCAGTGAGTGTCTCTGAGATGCATAACAAGTTTGAGTCAGTGACTGAGGGGTTCCCAGAGGTTAAGGTAAGAGAATTATTTTTGCCATTTATCATACGGGGTGTTTCAGCTCCTATTTTCTTTAGTTAATGTTTCACATAGCAATGAAAATAAAGACTGGAAGTAATTTTATTTGGCCTTTTTTTTCTGGTGAAGGTGATGTTGTGGCCAGAATTTAAAAAAGTAAGGCTTGTCATGAAGTTACATGGAATAAAGGATGTGGGGAGTCTCATGCTTGTATACCTGGAAGAAAGTAGACAAAATTTGTATCTGGAGATGGACAAGTTTGACTAATTATAGCCTGAGAAGATTGAGGAGTGGTTAAAAGATGCTTACTTGGAGGTTGCCTTCATGGCATGTAAGAAGCCAGGGAGGGTGAGAGGGATGGGATGACGGATGAATGATTATGTGAGCGAGATCAAGATACATAGGTGCAGGCATGACTTGGGTGGTAAGAAACTTGCTTCCCAACCACATGGTTCCATGTTCAGCTCAATTGTGTAGCACCATGTGCAAGTGTCTTCTACTATAGCCTCTGGCTGACCAAAGCCTTGTGGGTGGATTTGGTAGACGGAAACTGAAAGAATCCCATAATATATATATATATATATATATATATATATATATATATATATATATGAATGTATATAATATCAGAATTTAATCTCTCCACCCTGAAGACAGATCTATCCAATGTTTCTTTGCTTTCAACACTGGTTGCATATTCTGGTGAACTACATCTGCCAAAATTATGAAGTAATTCTGAGCCCCCAGAAACAGCTGTCAGACTTGTAACACCATATCTTCTCCCCTTTATTTTTCTGAGTCTTTGTACTCTGTATAATCTTGCTCCATTAGTATATAAATATCCATATATGTATTTATACATATATAAGAAGAAGAAGAAAGAAGACAGAAGTAAACCACCAACCTTGCCCTACTCTAAAACAAATTTGAGGTGTCAAGCAGAGACCACCAGTTCACAATTTTCCTTACACTCTTATACAGGTTGATGGGAAAAGCTTAAATTATGTGAAGCCATTTACATGTCTTAGTAGTAAAGTGAATTTGAGCACTTCCCTTGATGACGAAATCGTCAACTGTCTTGCAAAGGCAACCAATGCATTTGGCAATCTCCATCATCACCTATGGAATGAAAGGGGCATCAAACTCGACACCAAAGTACAGGTTTATAAAACAGCCATTCTTACTACTCTCTTGTATGGCTCAGAATTGTAGATACCCTATAGACAACACATTAACCAACTAGACATCTTCTACAAAGACTGTCTGAGGACAATCTGCAGTTAATCACTAAAAGGCAAAGTTCCTAATGCCGCCTTGTTTAGCAAGTGTAAGGTTGGTGGAATTGAGAGCTTCCTTATACAATCATAATTGTGCTGGGCTGATCATGTTGTCACAATGAGTGATGAGAGAATACTGTAAGTCCTCATGTACAGCCAGCTTTAGAATGAACCCAGGAATGTTGGCTGACAATGGCTCAGATATAAGGACAAGCTGAAGAGTAACTTCTTAGTGATGAAGATAGCTTATTGCCTTAGTACAAACAAAATGGAGTTGTTGTGTCAAAATGGTATTAAAAACTTTGTTGCAACCAGCATTAATAAGCTTCAGGGTGCAAGGCAAAGGAGAAAAGCGGCTGCAAATATACCACAAATCTTCAAAATTTGCAACATTTGTGGCCTTCTTTGCAAATCGTTGGTGGGACTTAAATGTCACTCTTTGATATAAGCATTATGACTAACAAAGAAAGAGTACATTGTTGGAACATCATATGTCGAAACCAACGCGAGAGTCCATCATTTATACTTTAATATACATTGTCTAGGAATTTTCAGCGTTGCTTTCTCTTTATTTATATGTATACATGTTTATATATTTTGTACATCAAGCCCAAGCTGTTTTATTTCCTTATTTGCATCATTATCTCCATATCTGCTCACCTGGATTCCTCTTATAGTTACTCTTTACCCCATGGATGTAGTCTGTGGTAAAGATTTCAGAATGTAAGTTCAAATCATTTAAGTGCTACTTAGTGTTTGAGCATCTCTGGATCTCTTCTGTTGACTATAGGTGTGTGTGTGAGTGTGTCTTTGTGTCTGTGTTTGTCCCCCCACCACTTGACAACTAGTGTTGATTTGTTTACATCCTTGTAAGTTAGTGATTTGGCAAAAAGAGACTGATAAAATAAGTACCAATCCTAAAAATGAAAATAAGTATTGGGGTTGATTCATTTGATTAAAAATTCTTCAAGGCAATATCCTTGCATGGCTGTAGTCTAATGACTGAAACAGATAAAAGAAAGATACTAGCTGGACTAGCTGGGTTTTCTGACTGGGTGATGGGGAGAGAGGTGAAATTGGTATTTGTGACTGGTTTCCATGACGTTATCTCATTGAGATAAGGTCAGAGGAACCAGACACATTTGTACATACACATAGATATGTAAGTGGAAGTGGATGTGCTCGGTGTGCAACAAGATTATCGTTTTGGTTGTGGTTCTTAATTGTATTCTCCTTAAACTCCTTCTACTGCCTGATCTGGTTGGGTTCAAAGCAGCCTGTAGAGGACGAGAATGTAAAACAAAAAGTACATCTCTTATGAGAGAAAAACATGCAGCATGAATTAGATATTCTTTTATTTCTTCTGTTACAATTATTTCTGTGTTCAGTAATTGATTTTGTTATATTTTATATGTGATTTACAAAGAGCATTTAATCATACCAAACATGTTCTCAGATATGGCCAAAATATGAATCACAATCATGCAAGCATTTTATATAAATACCTGAGAGATATGAGATGATCAGTGGGAAGGGGAGAGGCAGAATGGGATGTAGGTTAATCCCTAACAACATGTGTATATAGGTGGAGAGATAACAATATAATGAAATTGGAGGGGATATAAATCACCAAACCAGACATAGGTTTTCTGCTGGGGTGTCTAGCTGGGGTGCACACTAATCTGCTCCATGCAACAAATGAGTTGTTTGCTTTCATCACAATACGTGCACATAGGCATACACACATACACACTCCCATGTACATTCATATATATCATCATCGTCGTTTAACGTCCGCTTTCCATGCTAGCATGGTTTGGACGATTTGACTGAGGACTGGTGAAACCAGATGGCTACACCAGGCTCCAATTTGATTCGGCAGATATATATATATATATATATATATAGGGTGCGGTGAATAAACTGTCATCTAAATTATACAAAAATGAAAAATAACACTGACATTTCATTTTAATAGACATATTTACCAAAATTACATAAAAATATCTTGAAATGCTAAAGAGTAAATTTATTCAATAAAATCGCCATTGGCTTCAACCATGACCTCCACATGACTTTGGAATCTTATGCAACTCTCATGAACAGTTTCTTTGTTTAAGTTGATGAATGCTGCCATAATCCTTGCCTTCAGTTCATCTTTGGTGTTACAAGGAGTTTTGTTGGTCTCTTGTTCAACTGTGCAACCCACACATAATAATCAAGGGGGTTGCAGTCTGGGGAGTTAGGTGGCCAAATGTTAGGGGTAGTTTGGTTGCAGAAATTGTCTGACAGCTGTGACTAGGTTCTCCTGGTGGTGTGGCAGGGTGCAGAGGCCTGTTGCCAGACACAGGGTCTTCCAACAGCTACCCTCTTGACCCAGGGAAGCACTACCTCCTCCAGGCACTTGATGTAGTCTTCTGTGTTGAGTTTGTGGCCGTATGGGAAGATGAATGGAGGCATAATGTCACCATCACTATTGGTCACTCCAAACACCATGATGTTGACTGGATGTTTGAATTTTATCACTCTCAGTACATGTCCTTAGATTACACTCTGAAATGTTTGTATTGGAGTTTCTGGTGCAAAAGTGAAGTAGTACAACACATCGTTCCCAAATTTCTGGCAGAGTGAATTGTATCATGGTGCTGTTTTTCTCACAGAAAATGCCCAACTGACTATACTATACCATGTAGACAACAAAATCAAAAACAAACAATGCACATGCACAAGATTAAAAGTATAAAATGGCGACAATTACCTATTGCACCCTGTATATGCACCCACATAAATCTCCCTGTTTATATATATGTATGTGTGTATATATAAGCATGTGTGTATGTGTATGTGTTTGTGTATACAAAGGAGTGCATGTAGGTATGTACGTCTGAATGTCTGTTTGCAGATGACATGATGGGGTGCTAACAACTCTTTTGCTGAATGGGGCAGATAAGTGGACACAGTAGTTGAAAACCTGTGTCTGGCTTGGTTGCTGGTGATTTATAACTCACCAGGTCAAACAGCTTGACCTCTGTCTCTAGATATCATTTGGTGACTTACCTCATATTGTTATCCATCCAACTATATACACTTGTTGTTATGGACAAACCCACATCCCATCTTTCCTCTTCCCTTTCCATTGGTCATGTACCTTTCAGGTATTTATGTAAGATGCTTACTTGTTTGTAATTTGTATTTGACCATTTTCTGAGAACATGTTCGGTACGATTACATATTCTTTGTAAGTCACATTTATAATACAATATCATCAGTTATTGAACGCAGAAGCATGTGTAACAGATGATACAAAGAAATGTGAAATTCAAGCTCTCTCTTTTACTCTCTCTTTCTCCCTCAGTCAATCTCTCTCTCTCTCTCTCCCGCTCTCTCTTTTTTCCTATATATATCTTTCCTATATATTTATATCTTTTATTCTTTTATATTCTTTTACTTCTTTCAGTCATTTGACTGTGGCCATGCTGGAGCACCACCTTTAATTGAACAAATCGACCCCAGGGCTTATTCTTTGTAAGCCTAGTACTTATTCTGTCTGTCTCTTTTGCCGAACCACTAAGTTACGAGGACATAAACACACCAACATTGGTTGTCAAGCGATGGTGAGGGGAAAAGCACAGACACACAAATACAAGCGCACACACACACACATACACACGTATATATATATATATATATATATATATATATATATATATATATATATATGTATATATATAATGGGCTTCTTTCAGTTTCCATCTACCTAATCGACTCACAAGGCTTTGGTTGGCCTGAGGCTATTGTAGAAGATACTTGCTCAAGGTACCATAGAGTGGAACTGAACCTGGAATCATGTGGTTTGGAAGCAATTTTCTTACCACATAACCACTCCTATATATATATGAAAAATACTGAAAAAAGTTGAAAATACATGAAAATCTTCTTTTATATATGTGTGTGTAAATGTATTTGTACATCTATGTGTATAATTGTCCACTCATTCATTTAACATCTTATCTTCTAAGCTGGCATGGGTCTGGGCAGAGTGTCATTTGAGACAGGATTTTGTAGTCAGACGCTCCTACTGTCATCAGTTCTTACCAGCTTTCTGAGAAAGGGATTTGTTTATTGCACAAGACTTTGAAAGTACAAAGCAACTTATTACAATGTCAGCATAGAATGTCAGCATCAACACTGATTTGCTCAAGTGGAGACAGCATAAAATATAAGCCTGCATGTACATTCTCACATGCACATGCATGGGTGCGTGCACACACACACACACACACACACACACACACACATACTGCAGGAACTTCATGGTATATATACATGTGTGTGTGTGTGTGTGTGTGTGTGTGTGTGTGTGTGTGTGTGTGTGCATACATATAAGCACCCCTGTGAAGAGGCAGGCTTGAAAAGACTGGAAGAATGGGGGCAGAGAGAATTATATCAGGTAGCTAGAAGAGAAGCTAAATGACAGGACTATCTAGCAAGTAGCAAGGAGAGAAGCAGTAAAGAAGAGGTTTGTGAATGTTCTGCAGTATGAGGATCAGAAACAATTGGGTTGTTGTGGGAGAGAGGTGTGTACAGATAGATAATAGTACACTTGCACTTAATGGTTCTGAAAAGAAAGAAGCATGTAAGTGTTTCTATGAAAGGCTATTAGATGTGAAGAATGTATAGGAAAAAGAGAATCTTCCCAATGTAGACCCAATAGAGAGACCAGCTATCATAGTTGACAGTAATATGACAGATTAAGTAATAAAGAACATGGAAGCAGGGAAAAATCTCTGGTTTATCATAAATAACTGCTGAGATGCTACAATTATTTAGCAGAGTAAGATATGGCTTAGTCATCTGTATAGTTAATCAGGCTATATGACCTTAATCAAGTCATACAAAAAGGTACTCAACAACTAGTACATTATAGTTAATTGTTGAAAGGTTAAAAAAGATGCCTTAGGTAGATGCAAGTAAAGACATACCAATTTGCTGGACCAAGTAATGAAAGTTACAGGAAGAATTATTACCTGATTAATTGGTTTCAAATTTTGGTACAAGGCCAGCAAATTTGGGGAAGTGGCCAAGTCAATTAAATTGATCCCAGTGTCCAACTTATTTTATTGTCTCTGAAAGGATGAAAGGTAAAGTCAATGTCGACAGAATTTGAACTCAGAACATAGAAACAGACAGAATGCCACTAAGCATCTTGCCTGGTGCGCTAATGATTCTGCCTACTTGCCACCTTTTAATAGCCCAATTAATTAATAAGTGAATTAAACTTGATGACATGCAGTTTGATTTTATACCTGAGAGACAAACTACTGCTGTTCTCTTTCTTGTAAGACAACTGCAAGAGAAGTATTTAGCTGAAAGTAAGCCATTATACTTAGTATTCATCAACTTGGACAAAGTCTTCAACAAGGTTCCTTGCTCTATAATCTAAAAGTCTCTAAGTAAGCTAGTGGTGGAGTCATGCAACCCTGGTACAGGAATACTGTAAGTATGGTAAGAATTAGTAATGAGTACAGCAAGAAATTTATCAGGGCTTGACTCTTAGTCTTTAGTCTTAGTCTTAGAAAACAGACAGGACTCTTCTTCTTTCAGGAAATGACCCTGCTTGATATCTACGGAAGGTTTAGGTAGAAACTCCACACAATGTATTCAATGTAAGCTATGAATACATAAGAGGTGCAGTGGAATCAGGAAAGTTAACAGAGAAAGGTAGACTTCATTTGTGGCAGATGCGTAAGAGCAATAAACTCTAAGAATACATGGAAAATAGATTTAGATTTTCTTAAATGTGCAGATGTTTCATACGGTAATAGATAGTTTCTGTCACCTAAGTGACCTAATTAGAAGTGGAGGGGGATGGTCTGAAAGTATAGTTGCTAGACTGTTACTTCTATTGGTAATGTAAGGCCTCTCTCTCTCTCTCTCTCTCTCATACACAAACACACACACACACACACACACGGTGTAAGGCAGATGGTATGATGCTTGTATATGAACAACAATGCTACATGTTGGCTCTAAATGCAGAGGACAAGCAAAGACTTGAAAGAAATGAAGCTAGTATGCTCTGTTGGATATGCAATATATGACAAAATGCAACTGTGTTGAGAGAAAAATTGAGCATAAGAGGAATCAGATGTAGTGTTTAAGAGAGCAAACTGCATTATTATGGTCATGTGATGTGTATGGTTAAAGATAGCTTTTTAAAAGAAATGCCAATTGCTTAAAGTGGATGGAACTTGTGGAAGAAAGCAATCCAGAAAGATGTGACATGAAGTAGTGAAGACTGATCTCAATGTGTTGAGCCTCATGAAAGAAATGGAAAAGAACCAATATGATTGGAAAAAATTGAATAACTCCAGCAATTTAGCTTGGAAAAGTACATTAATGTGCCAAATTTTAAAATTTTTGATGAACTTTAATTTTTGAAATGCTGGCAGCCAAACGAACTGGATCCATATTTGCTCCAGTCAAGAATGTCATCTGACTCTGCTCTATTGACTTCTTCTTCTCTTTGGGAATACCACACTGCCTTTCTGACACCATCTGTAGAAATTCGTTTTCACATTTTCACTTTACTGATGCCTCCAGTCAAGAAAATTTGTTGACAGTACAATAGTGATTATTTATCGTTTGGATTTATTCCCTCTCCTCAGAATTGTCTGTTACCAATGTGCCTTCTTTGCCATCAAACATTGACCAACAAAGCAATGAAACCTTCACGCTTGAAGTATCACATTGATGCAAAGCATTCTGACAAGAAGGACAAGCCATTGTCATACTTTTTGCAACTGAATGCCTCTTTCAAAAAGCAAATACAAACATTCAGCACGCTACTCCAAGAAACTAGTAAACAGGAGAATGATGGTTTGATTGCATCGTACAACATGCTTGTTGCTAAGTCTGGAAAGTCTCACACAATTGGAGAAACATTACTTTGTCCGGTTATCAAAGAGGTTTTGTCAGCCATTATGCAAGAAAAACCTGATAACATTATGAAGAAGATCCCACTTAGTAATAACACAATTTCTTGATGCATCAATGAAATGGTCAACGATGTAAAACATCAGCTCATTGATATTCTCCAGCATTCTGAATTTTCTATACAAGTAGAAGAATCAACTGTTGTGAACAATCAATGTTTGATGATGGTATATGTCCGATATCTTAGCAACGACCTTCAACCTTGTGAGGAAATGCTGTTCACAGAGAAATTGCTGCTTGACTCAAAAGGTGCATCTATTTTTCTCACTCTCAAGTCTTTTCTTTTTGAACATAATATCTCACTCAGTATTATTCTTACCTGTGCATCTGATGGAGCCCCTTCGATGATAGGAAGATACAGATGTTTTTCATCTCTCCTAAAGCGTGAAATTTCCCACCAGATACTAACTGTTCATTGCATGGCACACCGGCAGCATTTAGTGGCAAAAAATATGAACAGTAGACTGAATGATGCTCTACAGTTAGTTATCAAGACTGTGAACAAATTGAAGTCTAGTCCCTTGTCGGATTGAATTTTCCGTTAACTCTGTCTGAAAAATAGTGGGGACCACACTAAACTCTTATACCATACCGAAGTGCAGTGGCTGTCAAAAGGAAACTGTTTTACGCCTTGTTGAACTGTTTCATATAATCATATCTTTGTTTAAAGATACTCCACTCTCCACTTCATTAATGGTTGTGAGGTGCAATATCTTTTTTCTTTGTGATATATTCATAAAATTAAATGATTTGATTAAGTTATTGCAAGGAAACAGAAAAACTCTCATTGATTGTAAATTATTTATCACTACCTTCATTTTGAAATTGGTGCTGTATAAGACTAACATCTCAAAATATCACTTCCATCAATTTCCAGAACTTTATTCTTTGAAAGATGAATTGGTTGATGAGGATTTAACTACATATTGCAACTATTTACAATCATTGCACAATAACATTGTGGAGCAATTTCAAGATGTTATTGCACTGAATATTCCAAATTGGTATAGCAATCCGTTTGAGGTCAATGCAGTCAATTGTGAGGATGATGTTCAGGAGGAACTGATAGAATTACAAAATGACAATGGTATCATAATGCGATATTGCCGTAATGGCTAAGAAGGTTTGTGGCACTGTCAGAGCATATTGAATTCCTACACCAATCTGTGGAAACAACTGAAATTGATTTTGCTTTCCTTCCCTACCTCATACCTGGTTGAATCTGGTTTTAACCATGTTGGAACTTTACTTTCCCATAAAATAATTGGACTGGATGTGATACAACAAAGAGACTTGTGGCTAAAGTCGACAAGTTTGAAACCAAATGTATCTGCACTAGCTGCATCACACCAGACACATGGTTTTATTCTTTTCCTTTATAATACAATCATTAATTACTTTTGCATTGGTAGTTCTGATCAATGGTTCATTTAGGGAAAATGAAAATCAGTGTAAAAGGAAGTGCAAGTTTCCAGAAGTTAACCTGTCTTCATAATATAGTGTTAATGTTAGAATTTTATTCACACTTGTGGCAAAACTAAACCGCATATTTAGTCCAAACGGCACTAACAGGACAATAAGTCTACGATATAGTGTGTGTCCGATGATACAAGGGGGTGTTTTCCTAGGGGATTTTGTGTTGGTGGGGGGGAGGGGCGGTTGTGTCAGGGTTTTCTTTACACAGGTTGGCGATGGAACATTCTTTGGCTGATAGGTGGGCGACATTGCAATTTGGCATGTAAAGTACTGATTTAGATAGTCGTATAGTCATGTGTACAATGCACACACACCTATTATGATATATTATTATTATTGCAAGTTGGTGATAAACTCTACAGGCATGGAAGTTCTGTCAGGTGAGACTGTCCAAAATGCATGTAGAGTGATGAAACTGTTCTGCATGCACTTATGCAGTGTATGAATGTTGCTGAATTGTGGAATTATGTTGAACAGCTGTTATCATGTGTGAGATGCATCTGACTATCAGCTGAATCCATCATGAGGATCGCCCCACCAACTACCTTTAACAAGGTAAGGTAGGTAGTGTTCCTTTGTCTAGTGGTTATGATGAAAGAGGTTGTGTGGAGGACGAGGCTGAAAGGATTGAGGAAAGACACCTTCCTCTTCAGTCAAGCTCTCATCGACTTTTTAAAGTTTCAATTGGAAAGCTGGCCCTATGCTTACATACACATTCATACACACAAGTACAAGATCCCATGTGTGTGTGTGTGTGTGTGTGTGTGTGTGTGTGTGTGTGTGTGTGTGTGTGTGTGTGTGTGTGTGTATAGACACATGTATGTACTATATATTTATATTCTTGTACACATATACACATATCTACATAGACCCATGCATAAACATGTGTACCCCTAAGTATACATGCATATATTTTTACATGCATATATATACATATACTCACACATCACATGTATACATATACCTAAATACTTACACTCATAAAAAGACACTTACATATGTGCATTGATCTACATTCCATGATGAAGTGGTATATTCATATAAGTGTACACCTGTAACAACCCTGGAAAATATATATTTACATGTATGTATACATAGACACATACACACATATACACATATACCTATGCAATAGTGCACACATATACAGGTGTACACATATATACTTGTACAGATATTTAAAATTCTTAAACAGACTAAAAGAAAAATGAGGCACAAGCATGTCTGTGTGGTAAGAAGCTTGTTTTCCAACCATGTGGTTCTGGATTCAGTCCCATTGTGTGGCACCTTGGGCGAGAGTCTTCTACTATTTCAAAGCCTTGTGAGTGGATTTTGTTGACGGAAACTGAAAGACATCTGTTGTGTGTGTGTGTGTGTGTGTGTGTGTGTGTGTGTATGTGTGTGTGTGTGTGTGTGTGTGTGTGGTGTGTGTGTGTGTGTGTCTGTGTCTGTGTTTGTCACCCACCACTGCTTGACAGTCAGTATTTATGTCCCCGTAACTTGTTTATGTCCCCATCACTTCTTTATGTCTCTGTAAATTAGCAGTTTAGCAAAAGAAACTGATAGAATAAGTACCAGGCTTCAAAAAAAAAAAAAAAATAAGTACTGGGGTCAATCCATTCAACTAAAATTCCTCAAGGTAGTGCCCCAGCATGGCCACTGTCTAATGACTGAATCAAGTGAAAGAAATACATAGAAATGCATAAACATTAGCATATGCAGACGTATTTTTTTCACTTAAAATTATACACACTGCATACCACTAACTATATGGTTGTTGTTATGTGCAACCTCCTCAGTTTTTACATATGTTAAATTTAGGTGGTAAATTCATAACTAAACAACATATACATGTTACATATAGATACATGTCTATACATGTATTGCAGGAATTACAAGTAGACCTGTGCTGTTACTAGAGGTAGAGGATGATAAGAGAATTAAGAGAAAGTAATAATAGTAAATATATAAGTGTTCAACTCTAAATCCATATAATTCAAGTCTGTAGCTAAGAGCATTCAAATGGCCCAGTTATAGCTACAAGAATAAGTATTTAACCTAACAGCAAACAGAGAAGAACATAGTTTACATATACAGATTGATATGCACACACGCACATATCTGGTTCATAGCTTAGGAAATACCTAGTATTCATCATTATACATAATCACAAATATGTGTAAATGCTTATAGATTATTGCATTGTCCTCAGTCCTCATAATTGCCTGACGATTGATTATGTGAAACTCTGAGTAAAAGTTTGTGAGACTTTTCAGCATTAATACGATATTATCTTATTCTACCTTTGATATTTGAATGCTATTTTCTCCACTTTGTTTTACACCTATGTACTCACATGTGTATATATACTCACACATTTCCCTACCACATGATTCTGGGTTCAGTACCACTTCATATCATCTTGGGCAGGTGTCTTCTACTTAATCCCAGGAGTGGATTTAGTTGATAGAAACTGAAAGAAGCTCATTGTATTTATATTCATATGTGTGTGTGTGTGTGTGTATGTTACTGTCTCTTGCCTTGATATCACATGATAGTTGTTAAGTGTCACTATCAATGCAAGCAGTGTCCTCCATTTTCAATCCCATGTCAAAGCATAACATATGGGAAATATTGCCTTACTTGGAAACAGGTGAGCGTTGACAACAGCAAGGACATCTAGCTGTAGAACATCTGCCTCAGCAAATTCCATCCGAACCATTTGAGCATAAAAAAACTGAATGTTAAAACAATGATGATGATATGTATCATCATCATCATCATCATCGTTTAACGTCCGCTTTCCATGCTAGCATCGGTTGGACGATTTGACTGAGGACTGGTGAAACCGGATGGCAACACCAGGCTCCAATCTAATTTGGCAGAGTTTCTACAGCTGGATGCCCTTCCTAACGCCAGACCACTCAGAGAGTGTAGTGGGTGCTTTTACGTGTCACCCGCACGAAAACAGCCACGCTCGAAATGGTGTCTTTTATGTGCCACCCGCACAAGCCAGTCCAGGGGCACTGGCAACGATCTCGCTCGAAAATCCTACGGGAGCCAGTCAGGCGGTACTGGCAACGGCCACGCTCAAAATGGTGCATCTCATGTGCCACCCGCACAAGAACCAGTCCAGGGGCACTGGCAACGATCTCACTTGGCTTGCCAGGTCTTCTCATGCACAGCACATTTCCAAAGGTCTCGGTCAGTAGTCATCGCCTCGGTGAGGCCCAATGTACGAAGGTCTTGCCTCACCACCTCAGCCCAGGTCTTCCTGGGCCTACCTCTTCCACGGGTTCCCTCAACTGTTAGGGTGTGGCACTTTTTCACGCAGCTATCCTCATCCATTCTCACCACATGTCCATACCAGCGCAATCGTCTCTCTTGCAAGCCACAACTGATGCTTCTAATGTTCAGCTTTTCTCTCAAGATACTTACACTCTGACGGGTATTCACATTGACATTACACATCCAATGGAGCATACTGGCTTCATTCCTTGCGAGCTTACGTATGTCCTCAGCAGTTACAGCCAATGTTTCACTGCCATGTAGCATGGCTGTTCGTACGCATGCGTCATACAGTCTGCCTTTTACTCTGAGTGAGAGTCCCTTTGTCGCCAGCAGGGGTAAGAGCTCTCTAAACTTTGCCCAGGCTATTCTTATTCTAGCAGCTACACTTTCAGCGCACCCACCCCCACTACTAACTTGGTCACCCAGATAGCGGAAGCTATCGACTACCTCTAGTTTTTCACCCTATGTATATGTGTATATATATTTACTTACACACACACACACACACACACACACACACACACACACACACACACACACACACACACACACACACACACACACACACACACACACACACACACACACACACACTTATATACTCATATTTATATATAATAATTTTATCCTGGAGTTTATTTACTCTATTAACCTTTCAGTGTTTATATTGCACTGTTAAATATACTGCATTTTTTTCAAATTGTTTTGAATTAATCATGTATTATCATATAGCTTTGAAATTTTGATGATGTTATAGTTAATCTTTAGAAAAACATTTTAGGGTTGGTGTGAAAGGTTGGATATGGTCGATTTGAATGTAAAATGTGTAGAATATTTGGACCAGATTGGGCTGGTTTAAATACTAAAGGGTTAAAGTATTGGCCATCAGAGAAGACAGTAATCCAGAGATTGAATGTTTTATCAAACAGATGTCTGAAAGTTCATGAATATTTGTAGAGATTTTACCATTACAAGCAAGAAGAATGGCATTAGCAAGTCGTTTTGCTACATCAATTTACAATTGTTTCATCTCAATTCAATCTCATCAATATTGCCATATTATGCAACAATATATGGAACCATTAATTCTTGAGGTGTCATTGAAATGACACCGACCAAATAAAATCAATTTGCTGTAGGAATTTGAATGATCAAATTTTTATACCTCAAGAATTTACACCTCTATGGTACTCAGGTGTGTTTACATAATTACTTTAGAATATTGCAAACAAAAGAAATCATTGGTTTGAATTAACGAGTCAAGTAAGAAAGATGAATAGAAAAGAAAGAAGCAGAAAAAATGCTTCTTGCTTTCAGGTGTTATCATAATAAATTATTGGCTTGTTAACAGTTTCTATCTTAACAAAACGATTTTATGGCCATATATATATATGTGTGTGTGTGTGTGTGTGTGTACACACATAAGTGTGTGGGTATATATTTGCACATTTGTTTGTATGTGTACAAGCATATGTAATGAGTGCTATGTAAGTATATATATTCATGTGTATGCATGTATCGTTTGTCTGTATGTGTGTATATGTGCATTTAAATCAATATTTAAATTAATGCATCTGTGTGTCTTTGTCTTTACATATGGTTGTTTATTTAAGTGTGACTATGTGTGTGTGCATGTGTATGTGTATATGTATATATTTTTATATATGTATGTGCCTTTTACTTGTTTCAGGCATTGGACTGCAACCATGCTCAGGCAAGACTTTGTGGAATTTAGTCAAACAATTTGGGCCCACTAATTGTTTTTTTAAGTCTGGTATTTATGGTATTGGTCTCTAAGTTAAGGGTGCCTAAACAAACCATCACTGCTTGTCGCGTGCTTTGGGGGACAAGCGCAAGTACAAATATATTATATATATGGCAAATGAAAGCTACCAGGTTTATTTATTTATTAATATTTAGAAGCAACAGACTGACTTGAGGGCCAAAAGTTTTGTGTGTTCGATAAGTGCCAATGCATGAAATTCTCAGCCCTTGAGTCACTGTTGTTTCTGCTAAATATTCATATATATATATATATATATATATATATATATATATATATATATATATTCTTTTATTTGTTTCAGTCATTTGACTGTGGCCATGCTGGAGCACCACCTTTAGTCGAGCAAATAAACCCCAGGACTTATTCTTTGTAAGCCTAGTACTAATTCAATTGGTATCTTTTTGCTGAACTGCTAAGTTACAAGTATGTAAACACACCAGCATCAGCTGTCAAGTGATGCTGGGGGGACAAACACAGATACACACACACACACATATGTGTGTGTGTGTGTATATATATAGGGTAGCAAATTTTTACAAATTTCACTATAACCGTAAAAACAAGGTAAAAGATTTTATTTCTTCATTCCTTTTGAAATTGCTTAAATTTTGTGGTTTTCGGTCGTTTTGACTGTCTCCACGTATGTAGAAATTGCCTGTAATAGGTCATTTCTCTTGTGTTTAAATGTACACTATTTCATATATATATATACATACATATATATATATATATATATATATATACGACAGGCTTCTTTCAGTTTCTGTCTACCAAATCTACTCACAAGGCTTTGGTTGGCCCAAGGCTATAGTAGAAGACACTTGCCCAAGGTGCCATATATATATATGTATGTACGTACAGATGTTTGTTTAAGTAGATTTAGTACTAACAGCTATCACACAGCATCATAAGATAAGAAGACTCACATATACACATACACACACACATATACATACAGCAGTCTACTTTCGGTTTGTCTGCCACAAGGCTTTGGTTGGCCCATGCTTACAGTAGAAGATATATCCATGGTGCCATGCAGCAGGACTGAATCTGAAACTATGTAGTTTGAAGTGAACTTCTTAAGCACACAGCCATGCTTATGCTTATACCCATGCTTGTACCTATAACCATACCTATGTATGTGTGTGTGTGTGTGTGTGTGTGTGTGTGTGTGTGTGCGTGCATGTATATGTATGTGTGTGTGTATGTATATATGTATATGTTTATATATATATATATATATATATATGTTCATATAAATATGTGTGTGTGTGAGTGTGTATATATATATATATATATATATATATATATATATATATATACATACATATATACATACACACATGTATATATATATATATGTGTGTAGGAAGATATGCATATGTAATTTTATTTCTTTAGATATATTATGTTTTTTTATATATTGGTTTCAAATTTTGGCAAAAGGCCAGCAAGTTCAGAGGAGGGGGTAAATCAATTACATTGACCCCAGTGTTCAACTGGTACTTATTTTATCAAAAGGATGATCATCAAAGTCGACCTCAACAGAATTTGAACTCAGAATGTAAAGACGGAGAAAATGCCACTAAGCATTTTGCCTGGCAAGCTGATGATTCTGCAGTTGACTGCCTTTATAGTTATTTATATATTCATACATGAATATGTTTGTTTGTACATATATATTCAATTTTCATGCTTATGCCACTTTGAGTGTACTGTGATGCATCCCATATTCACACACACATATGCACACATAGACATAGCCACTCACGCATATATGTGTACATATGAGTGTGCATGTCATTGTGTGTGTGTGCATGTGTGCGTGCGTGCGTGTGTGTGTGTGTGTTTGTGAGTGTGTGTGTGTGTGTGTGTGTGTGTGTGTGTGTGTGTGTTTGTCTGCATTTCACTTGTATGTATGCCTTACCTGTTTAACAAGCAGATTTGTGAAATTTCTAATTTCCATGTAACGCACTAACATTAATCTTTAATTGAACATTCCAGAAAAGAATGTAATTCACACTACATAAAATTTGTTCCCAGCTTGATAAGTGTTGTACATGAAACTCTTGGCACTTGAGTCAATTTTGCAGCTTTCTGCTGATTAAAAACTAAAAACTGTATGTGTGTGTGTGTGTGTGTGTGTGTATATATATATATATTTATGTATCTATGTATGTGTATATATATATATGTGTGTGTATGTATGTGTGTATGTGTATATCTATCTGCCTGTCTGTCTGTGTATCTGTCCGTCTCTCTTTCTTTTTCTGTCTGTCTATCTGTCTCTCTATGTGTGTACACACACACACGTACATATTTTATTGATGGATATTTTCACAGTTATGTATTTTGGGATTTTATTTATGTTTTAATGGAGAAATAGTATATAAATACTGACATTACCTTAACAAATATGAATCTACTAGAGTTATCTTTGCTTGCTATTTATATACTAGCTTGAAAAGAGATACTCTCTTACTACTGTTGCTTTCTTTTATTTCTCTTCCCTTCTATTGCATGCAGACACACACAGACAGACAGACACACACACACACAAGCTCCACCCCCCAAATTCTCAATTCTCTCTTCTTTGCCCTTGCTTCCCTTTCTGTTTTTAGATAGAGCCTGTTTGGTTTCATTTAAACATAAAATATAGAGATATTCTAGGAATACTCTAAGTTAAAAGAAGTACACAGCACATTAATTGAAAACATGCACCAATAATTTTATAAACTGTTGGTGCATGTTAAATGCTTTTTCTAATGGGTTTAAATATTTGATTTTGTGTGTCTTTATTATTTTTTCTCCTCATTATTCTTCAAAGATATATGCATATCTGTTTGTGTGTGGGGAGGGCAAATACAGTGTGGAGTAGGAGGCAAGCTCCCAACAAGCCAAACTTGTGGATAAGTTCAAATTCCTGGTTACTGGTATTACTCTTCAGTTTTGCTACTGATACCCTTAGAAAAGGATGAATGTCATGAAACCAATTTCTTCATCCTTCAATTGAAAGGACTGAACAACAATTGATACAGACTATTTCCGATCATAAAATATGAGGCAATTGATATTATTTTTCAAAAGATGAATATATATGTGAGTGTATGTGTGTGTGCGTGCATGTGTGTATATGTGTGGGTAACTTAATAACATTACTAAAACTTTCTAAATAACTTTATATAACTAATTAGCATGGTATTTTTGATTTAGCCATTCATCTTTTAATTAGTAGTAACTTTTCATATGAATATTGTTTTCTCATGACACTTTATTCTGTAGTGCTGTAATTTTGGTTTATGTGTCTTTATTTGATGTTATTGATATTACTTTACATTATAGAAGTAAAGGTAATGCTACTACCCCTCTGACTTTTGATTGCTTCAACTCATCTCATCCCGTTTCACAACTCCCTCGGTCTCTTTGCTCCTCTCACTTTGTGATACAATGCACAGCAGTCTTGCCTGTAAATGTTACTACTGCAAGTTGATTATTATTATCTGTTCTTTTCATTAATATGATAACTGTCAAATTCAAATTTAGAAAATTATATATGGAAAAAAACTTTTTTAATGGTTCAGAAATGCAGCATTATCTACATAGGGTATTCTTTAAATAATATTTTGTTTCAAGATCTTAATTATGTAACTTCAAGTTGATAATCATAATTTATTAGGTTTTATGCAGGTTCTACTGCATATTTTTTTTTATTCCACATTATTTGAAGGTAAGTGAGACCTGGTAGCATTTTCATATCAATTATAAATCATAATAGATAACTTGTCTTACCTGTAGCTTTGAAATATGCATATCTTGAAAGTTAATTACTTCTTTTTTTTTTTTAATTTAGATAAAATGTTAGATGTGTGCCTCAATTACAAACTTTAACTTGTGCTCTTATACTTTTAATAATTGAATCTTTGAGTAAATTTTATGATATATATTAAAATAATAATGTTGTAATCAATGATTTAAAAGTCTTCTTTCATTTCATATAATATTACAACTTTTGACTTTTGCAAATTAGAAGAATGAATCGTTGAAATTTCCTTTCAAAATGCATTATTGTATATATTTGAGGCTAGTTGTTGCAGTACAAATAGTAATTAACTAAACTAACTTGTGATATAATATCTGATTGTTAAAAAAAATTCTATTTTTTTAATTTATTCTTTTAAACTGAAACTACTTTCCCAGCTGATCATGAATAGTGCAGTGTATTCAATGTTTTCATTTTATTTAATACCACATGTTTTAACAGAAAAAAAAAAACTTATTTAAAACTACTATAATTTCATTTTTTAATAATTGAATGAAACTTATTTTAGTTTATTTTGTATAATTTTTGGTAGCAATATATTTTTCTTTTTAATGATTTAATTATTGATAATTTGATTATTTCTTGATTTTATTCATTTTCCTTTAAAGCAACTTTTGTTGTTCTATTAGGAGAAATGTTTCACCCTCTGTTCCTTAGTTTTTATCATCACTATCTATATCTAATTATTTTTATATCAAGATAAAAGTGCTAAGTAATTTGAATATGCTGTTTATACTTGTAATGCTTAACATTTTAATTTTAAATCAAATTTATGATAACATATCCTTTATATTTGTCATTTCCAATCATTACTTAAGTGCCTTGATAATTCCTATAGTTTCTAAATCAAATATGCTTTTATTTTACTAGCATCTTGTTAATAAGTTTCTTCAAGTTTTTACAATTAAAGGAATATCCTTAAAAGACTCATTTTTAGAGTTGGTTAACAAGTGCACTCATTCAGGTGCAATGAATTTATGTATTAAACTTTATGGATATCACTATGATGATGTATTTTTTTCTGTTATTCTATATGTGATAATGTTTGTTCCCTATCATAATATTTTAAGATAATTTATGTTTTTATATCAGTATATATGTTTCTTACAATTTATTAAAAGAATTACCAAATTTCAATGACAGGAATCAAATTAAAATTTGGTTTATTATCTGGTTTTAATTTGACTATCATTTTATTTCTGCACTTTAGATTTTATAGTTTAAAATTTATCCTGTTTGAATTTAATCCTTGATAAATAAATGTAAAAAGAAAAAAAATAATTGGAATAACATATTAAAGAATTTATGTTATTCCAATTGTTTTTTTTCTTTTTGGTTTTGGTTGAGAGAATTACAATAATTGCTCAGTTATTCAATATAAAAGTAAAATATGGTCTTTTGTCTTTAAATCTTATCATGAGATTTAATATGATAATCATCCAGATGGATTGACATATACTTCAAATATAATAAAGTTATCTTACATTTCTTGTTTGAAGTAAGTCCATGTTTAATAAACTCCATTTCCTCAAGCAACCATATAGATATGGTTGAGAAATGGCAACCAAATCTTCTCTAGTGTGTAATTCTAATGCACATTATGTGTATGCATTGTTTCAGTCAATCAGTAACGATAATTTAAAAGTGCTGAACACATTTGAAGGAATGCATTGCTATGATATCTATAGTTCCAGAACTTGGCCAGAATGTATTAGCAATCATTGAAATTATTTCAACTAAATGTATTTATTACATAAATGAAACTACAAGTGAAGCTGTAAACAGTATTCCTTGTAAGCAACATGGGGCTTATGCACTGGTCAAAACTGAAACCAAACTATTGAAAAAGTGGGTGTGACTTACTAACACTTCTACTTCTATGAATATATAGTATATATATTGTGGTATATATCTTCAGAAAATCACTTTCATTGTGATTATTGTTTACTTCCATGGTATTATTTAAATTTTCAATATATAGCTATTTATTAACAATCATTTTAAACATGGAAATGCATAAAACAAATGTTTAAAGACCTCAGTTAACATGTGACAAAGATACCGAAACTAGTGTCATACCAGTTTTTTGTGTTATATCTATATGCATTTCTTTGAAAAGGAAATTTGCATTATTTTTGTCATTATAACTTGTTAGGAAACAAATTAGGATGTAAGTTAACATACAAAGTTGCTGTGTTTACTGTACAATACGAAATACGCATGAATTTCAGACATGCATATAATGGAGACATGCATATATATGCATATGATGAAGGCATGAATATAAAGAACAGTGAACATGATATTAATGTTGCTTGTTAGAAGTTTAAGTATTTTATGCAAACTGAAAATTTGAAACAACTCAGGAAATGTAGTTAGATCTAGGACTACATTATCCAATACAGCTTTAGTTACAACTACATTTTAGTTCTTTTAGGTGTGCAAGCATACATACATATGTATATATATGTACATACATGTGTACACACACATACACAAATAGTGGAAGTCAGCTTGTGGCCAAGTAAGACCATTTTCTAAACTCAGTAAATTCATGCACACGTTCTAAGAGTCCAAGAAGTTACTGTGCATAAATTTGATATGAATGGATAAAGTGTTGCACAGTACTGAACCCACTTTTCAACAGAGATTGAAACGACCAGAAATTGAGTGCACTTCACATTTAGACATATTTATCTTCTCGAAGGAAGTTCTAATGAGAACTAGGGGTCCTTCACTCTCAGTGGTTCACATGCTAGTTAACCCATAGTTAGGACCCAAACAGGTGCTACAACTTCAGATCAGAGTAAACCTGGGAACAATGGTGGCTAAGAGGCGGTTCCACACTCTTCAAAACCCTGGAACTCTTGTACCAGGGTCCAACTACTGGATGCAGTTAGAAGTCATACCCAAGACATACATACAAACGCATGTATGCACGCGCGCGCGTGCACACACACACACACACACACGCACGCACACACAGAGGAACTGTAAAACTTTGTAAAACTTTTCTGAAGTTTATCACTTAAGCATATATGCATGAGAATATATACATCATAAAACAAAACATACAAATCTGCATGTGCATTGGCTCCAAGTACTGCACATATACACTCATACATGAAAAAATACCATCTTGATGTTGTTGAAATTTAATGAAGGAGCTTTGGATCTTGGTTAGGAAATGGTTCTTTCTCTAATGGCAAGAAATCTTGAAATAAAACTGAATAATGACATAAATACGTTGCACTCTATCTCCGCATATATGCAAAAGTAGTTAACAACTAGAATCTTCATGATTGCTCCAAATGCTTGGTGTCACCATCACTGAGTATTTTTCCTGGCAAACACATCCTTAACATTGTTAAGATTGCATCTCAATGACTAACCCTTCTCACAAGAGCTAAACAATACTTCCACCCCCCACTCCCAACATCTACAAACTCTTTACAAAGGTCAGATGAAACCCACATTAGTTTACTTGCTATCACATCTGGGACAGTGCCATTGTCATACCCACTGACGTCTTAGTACACATTTAGACAAAGGCTGCTTGACTGATTAGCATAAACTCATTCACAGACATGGTTCTTGAAGCGGGCTGGTGTCATTTTTCTCTTTTTAACTTGAAAAAGAGACTGACCTGACTTGTTTCAGCATTTATTAATGTTTTATCAGATATCTGTTACACATTCCTTTTTACAAAGTGAATATTATGTTATAACTATTTATAGTATATGCAAGGTCAGATATAATTGACTCACTCTCCCTACTTTGTGTAACAGTGCAGGTATTGGTAACATGAATGAGTGAAATGGTTAGCAGAAGCAGCACTTAGTGACGGATTGAAAAAGCCTGTAATTTGCCCATATAAAAGTAAAATCTGTGACTATTGTCATCCCATATTGACACCTCTGTAATGCAAGTCATCACTCCTACTCCTCTGTATTATTCCCAGTCAGCATCCACCCCTCATTCTCATCATTTACCCCCAGCCATTCATCATTCACTACATTCATTCCCTATATACATCTGACCGCTTCCACACCATGTTTATATCTACCTCACAATCTTCCCACACTCTCACAACCTTACTCACCATCCTTCCTGGCTCTATTGCAACCACACTCTCTTCTATTCATTCTCATTGTAGGTTTGAGCCCCACTCCTTCAGCCTCCCTCATTAACCCATGTAAAATACAGGGTAGCTATGACTCTTCTCCACATACTGTAAATCTGTTTCTACTTCCCTATTATACTTTAGCCTCTAACACCTTGCTTATAGTGATCACCCTGTCTCCTACCCTCTTTGCTCTTGAAAGTTACTGGGTGACCTTATTAATGTTGATACTAAAAAACAAAAAAAGCACCTATCACACTGTCTAAAAGCGTTATCTTTAGGAAGGGCAACCAATCATAGAAATCATCCTTCTGAAGCAAGATGGGGACCTTTTACCTATTGGGTCTTTTCAAAATGACCAAACTATCTTCACATGAAAAGTGGATGAAAGTGAGTGATATACATATCATCATCATTATCATCATCATCATCAACATCATCATCATCATCATCATCATCATCATCATCATCATCATCATTTAACGTCCGTTTTCCATGCTGGCATGGGTTGGACGGTACATATATATATATAAACATTATCGACTGCACATGCTCAATATATGTGTTTTGCCTTTTGCTGGTTCCCACACTGGGGACAACTCCCTTATAATACTGAGTGTTGAAACACCTGAAAGTCATAGACAGGCAAGACAGCTCATCTCCTACTCCCTACAAAAGTTATCACTGATATTTCACCATTTTTGTGGCTTATCAACACCACATACTTGAATCGAACAGGGGATGAACTGAACCGCCAATCTATGACTATATACAAATAGTGTAAGGACCATTTGCAAGTATATATATATATATATATATATATATATATATATATATATATATATATATATATATAGAGAGAGAGAGAGAGAGAGAGAGAGAGAGAGAGAGATAGATAGATAGATAGATAGAGAGAGAGATAGAGAGAGAGAGAGAGATAGATAGATAGATAGAGAGAGAGATAGATAGATAGATAGACAGACAGACAGACAGATAATTTTATTGTAGTAGTGAGGCTATTGTTTCATGTTTACTGTTATTCACATAACTAATTTACAATAGACAGGATAAACAATTTTATAGCATAATGTATTTATAGCTGATCAATTATTGGTTTAAGATATAAATCTTATAGAATATTAAACAAATGAAAAACAATTGCAAAATGGTAATCTATAAGCTGAGGGTGTCTGATGAGAGTGCATTAGCATGTATATGGGAAAAGATGTGTACTATTGACATCACAGCTATTTACATGTCAAATGTATGCATATCCGCATTTACATATCTGTTGGCTACATAAGTGAGACAATGTAACTCAGTCAAGTGTATGCTATGTATGAGCTTGTGCAGGTGTGTATATTTTACATCAGTGTCAGCTTTGGAAAATATATACACATACTCACTCAAGCGAAACACATGCACGCATGCACACACACACACACACACACACACACACACACACACAGCCATCCACATGTACACATGTACATGTACACATGTACATGTACACATGTACATGTACACACACATGTATGTTCATATATTTGCACTTATGAAACATTGATATATATCTATATTATTTTTGGGAAAATGAGGAGTCAAGTGTTGTTTCCTATATATCAAATGTTATTCCTTCTGTTTGTCTATCTATTCATCTCTTTCTCTGTCAATCTCTTTATCTATTTATCCTCGCATCCATCTATATGTGTCTGCCTATCATCATGTATGTATATATATATATATGTGTACATAGTTATGTATACATACTATATGTATACATATAGTAAAAAATAATAGTAGCCTTTTACAAAGATATTCCTTAATTCTTTATTATGGATATTTCTTAATTCCTCCTCTCTGAAGATGGAATAGTTGATTTTATGTGAAAATATTTGCTCAGTGACCTATGCACCATATGCACAACTATTCTAGAAACAGTTGTAAGAAACTTTATGCATTTCTTAATTCCTTATAAATTCTAACAAGTCTGCAATTATGTTTGAGTTATAAACTAACATGCTCTAAAGTGATACCACATGTTTTGCTTATTCATTCCTTTTTCATATATATCTACCTGTTCAATGATGAACCACATGTAGCCATTGTTTGCTACGAAGCCCAACACTACTTTTGTTTTAGTTGCAAATCAAGTCTGAGTTTTAATGGTAAACCAAATGAGTACTTATACATACCTATTACATTATGTCATTAGATGGAATTTTGTATATATGTACACTGCCCAGTATATATATATATATATATATATATATATATATATATATATATATATATATATATACATATACATATATATATATATATATAACTTTGATAACTTTCGGCCAGTATATGCCCAGGCCATGTCTAACTCAATAGTAAAACTTGAAGGATGTATCATAAACAATTCAAAATTATTTATGAATATATCAATGGCCAGAACATGCAATCAAAAAAATTTTTCATAAAAGAAGTGTGTATAATTGTGAATAAATCACAGTTATAATGGAGAGGGTTTCAAAGACCCTTACATGTCTAGAAATAGCAGTCAGAACTGCTATAGAGCCACTATAACCACTAATATTAAATCTCTTCACAATAAAGATGTTGGCAAGTGATATGACATAAAATTCAAAACTTAAATAAAAGGTTAGTCCTCTATTGCAATTTCGAAGTTAGGAACCAAAATGGTTCCACTCTTCTCTTCAAGGAGAACATTTCTGTAGATACAAATTAACACAAAAAACATACCTTGGTGCTTAACATGTGTCCCGGCCAGCAAGAATGATGTGTCAAATTCTGAATTTCAATGCCATGCACAGCGTTTAAAAGAAAAGACCAGTAAATCAAGTTATGGGGATAAACTGGATATCAGTGAAATATTAAATAATTAAAGAGGAATGTAAAAATACATTACAATGGATATACCGTTTACGGATAAATTATTTATGAATATATCAATGGCCAGAACATGCAATCAAAAGTTTTTTTTTCTTCAAAGAAGTGTGTATAATTGTGAATAAATCACAATTACAACAGAGAGGGTTGCAAAAACCCCTACATGTCTAGAATTAGCAGTCAAAACGGCTATAAAGCCACTATAGCCACTCATATTAAATATCTTACTGTTTCTCTTTGAGAGATTTAGAAATAATAATATTCCTATTAAATATATACACTTGCTCAACATACCATACTGTAAGATTATTCCAATTACCTCATGTTTATGTGGCTAGGTTACATCCACACACACATGCACATGTCCATACACAGACACATATGCTCCCCGCCCCTGCACATTAATTCGCTTTTATGTTCACATTTTTCAATATTGATATGGACTGGATGAATCTTCTTAAAGTGGTATTCAACAGCCAGATGCCCCTTATTATGCTAACCCTTATTTGTTTATCTAGGATATAAACATCACCATTGCTGGCAACAAAAGTCTTTTTAATCAGTGTAATGGGCAGCTTGTATTAGAGCTTTGTTACTGCATGCTGATGAGACATGAGCCTTGAATGTAGAGGATTTGAGAAGATTGGAAAGAAATGATGCTAGTGTACTCTGCAGGATGTGCAGTGTAAGTGTGCATGAACGACAAAGTAGAAATGCAAAGTAGAAAGAAAACTGGACATAAGAGGAGTCAGATGTTGGGTGCAAGAAAGAAGACTACACTGGTATGGACATGCGATGTACATAGATGAAGACAACTGTATGAAGTGCCACTCACTTCATGTAGATAGAGCTTGTGGAAAACAGCAACCCAGGAAGACATAAGAAGTGTTTATGGCTCATTTCAGGACTGAACCTCATAGAGGAAACGACAAAGAACCAGTGTAACTGGCAATATGCAGTTCCTGAGTAAATCTGCCCACCTCAGTCAAAGATTCGGTAAGCACACTGTGCGTATATATATATATATATATATATATAGAGAGAGAGAGAGATAGATAGATATAGATATATACACACACACACATACATACATGCATACACACATATACATACGTACATACATACATACATACATATATATATATATATATATATATATATATATATATATATATATATATATATATATATATATATATATATATATATATATATATACATATATATATATATATACATATATATATACTTCAAATTTACAGAAACCAAAAGATGAAGACAGTGCATTTGTTTAATGCTCAGGAAGAATGGAAAAGTCTTTGACGCTTCAAGCCTATGCTCTTTGGCAGAAAGGATTGGGAGGGAAAAAAATGGAAAGTGAAAAATGTGCAGTTCAATGATTCAACATGATGAGATGACTGGAAAAAAAGAGGCTGAATGAAAGGGAGATGATAATAACGATAATGATAATGGCAACCTCACTGAACTAAGTTGCACAAGTGCATATGTGTATGTGAGAATGGGGGCGAGTGTGTGTGTATATGTGCATATGGACGTATGTATATGTGTGAGGCTAATGTGCATGTGTGTTGTGTAGCAGTTGATGTGTGCTTGTTCAGGTGGTGTGTGTATGTGTGTGTGTGTGTGTGTATGTGACCAAATAGTGTGCATGTATATAGTGTGTTTTTGGGTGAAAGTTATCTGTGTCTATGCGTGCTGCATGTGTTTATGTGTTGTGTGTGTGAGTATATATTGCCTGTATCCAGGTATTATGTGCTTGTGTGGGTGTGGGAGTGTGTATGATGATATATGGTGTGTGTACTGAGTTAAAGAGTGTGTGGAGCTGCTCATATAGTGGTATGTGTGGTAACACTATCAAAGATTGTGTGTGGGTGTGTGGATAATGGTGTGTGGTGTGGGTGTTGAGAAGTGTTTGATGCTAGTGTGTGTCTAGTGGGAAGGTGTTTGTAGGTGTATGAAGTGAGTAATGAGTTGAATCCATATGGTGCAAAATAAGGAAGAGACAAGATTAATTCCTGTTCACAGTGAAGGCGGGAGTCTGAGTGGCCCCTGTGCAAAGTCTTAGTTTTGGCGTGCTGAATCCGGAAAATATCTCTGCAGAAAATAATCTCTGCTTTGAATTTACCAACTTTGAAAAATGTGATTATGGTTAATTAACATAATATGGTAAAAATTCGATATTAATTAATATCAATTTAATACCAGGAAACTAGCACATTAAAAGAATCAGAAGGTTCATGAAAATTTTTTTTTCGAGATCCTAAAAAGATTATATAGTACATGTGTATATAAGATTGACCAGTGACCGGTCTGTCAATATGCTAGAAGAAGCTCACTTAAAAAATTCTCAAATATGGATTCAGCGGAGCAAAAACAGCGCACCAAAACTAAGACTTTTGAATTTTAATCTTTATAATGGATAGAATCACGTGCACATTTTCACTGGTTGAAGACAACTAGCACGAGATTCTGTTCGATTGTAAAAATATCGGCAATCTGTACTGAAGATAAATAGATACTTTTATTTTGGAAGTATTGATTTTGAAACTATAGTCTGCAGATAATCGAGGTATGTACAATTTTCACTGGTCTAGCCCGCCTGCTTTTGCTCCGCTGAATCCGTATTTGAGAATTTTTTAAGTGAGCTTCTTCTAGTATATTGACAGACCGGTCACTGGTCAATCTTATATACACAAGTATATATATATATATATATATATATATATATATATATATATATATATATATATATATATATATATATATATATATATATATATATATATATATATATATATATATATATATATATATATATATATATATATATATATATATATATGTATAGGTATGTATCTAAATTTTGTATGACTCTTTTACTCTATCTTTTAGTCCCCTCATACTTTCTTCCACTTTTCTTTTTTCTCGCTCCCCCTCTTTCTCACATTTCTTGGTGCTCTCTTTCTTTAACTCCCACTTTCTCTCCTCGTTTATCTCCCTTGTATCTTTCCCTTTGTCTCTGACTTTTTCTAATCATTCAGTCACACTGCCCCCTACCTCTCTCTCTTCCTTCCATGTGACCAGTGTCTGGCCAGCCATGATTTTTCTTTCTTGGCCTGACTGCCAGCCACCAAAACACCTCTTATATCCATCTCCTATGTTCCTGCTTTTCACTTCATACACACCAGCTCAATTTCATTTGATCTCAGTCGAAGGACACCTGTTGTTGTTTTCTTGTTGTTTGTATTCGTAATTGTGTACCATGTTCTCTGTTTTTTGTCTGTTGCCCTACACATTTGCTAGCTTTCTTACAAAAAATCAAATGGTCTTAACTTAAACATTTTGGGGGAAACCAGATCAAACTGTCTCAAGTGTAACTGCCCAAAACAGTAAGGACTTCTGGTAACTTGGCTGAGGAAAGAAGGCCATGAATGACCTGTCTTTTTTGCTTGTCCTTCTGATTATTATTTTTCCTGTTCGTTTTTGTATTGTCTATCTGTCCAAATGTTTTATTGTCCTCTATTGCACTTTTGTTCCATTATATCTATATCTATCTACATATATATAAATAAATAATTGAGATTCAGATGAATTAGTACTTTAGTTGAGGCACCAAAAATTAGAAAATTAGTGCAGCATTATCTGTACAATTTCAAAATAGGGTGAATAAAATCAAAATAAGCAACAGGATATCCAGAGATGATGCTTGAAACGGTCGTACTGCATCACCTCTGGATATCCTGTTGCTTATTTTGATATATATATATATCATCATCATCATCATCATCATCATTTAACGTCTGCTTTCCATGCTAGCATGGGTTGGACGATTTGACTGAGGACTGGTGAAACCGGATGGCAACACCAGCCTCCAATCTGATTTGGCAGAGTTTCTACAGCTGGATGCCCTTCCTAACGCCAACCACTCAGAGAGTGTAGTGGGTGCTTTTACGTGTCACCCGCACGAATGCCAGTCAGGCGGTACTGGCAATCATCGTTTAACATTTGCTTTCCATATTGGCATGGGGTGGATGGTTTGGCAGGAATTGGGAAGCCAGAAGACTGTGTCGTGCTCTACTGTCTGCTTTGGTATGGTTTCTGTGCTTTTCCTAACACCAACCACTTTACACGGTGTACTGGGTGCTTTTCACACCACTGGTGAGGTCACCAAGTAACTTGCAAGGCAAGGCCCTTTGATTGAGAGGTGAGTAGTATTGAGGGAGTTGGCTTTGTGTCTGGTGCTGAGCGGTTACAGCATGACCAAAGGAGAGAAATAGGTATCTTGCATTAGAGGTTAAATAAACAATTTTGCTTAATCAAGAGATTTAACATTGGTTTCGAATTTTGGAACAAAGCCAGAAAGTTTGGGGGAAGAGATAAATCAATTACATCAACCCCAGTGTTCAACTGGTACTTATTTTATCAATCCTGAAAGGATGAAAGGCAAAGTTGACCATGGTGGCATTTGAATTCAGAATGTAAAGTTCGATAAAATACCATTACCGAGCATGTTAACAGTTCTGTCAGCTCACTGCCTTATAAGAGATTTATCACTGGTTTCAAGTTTTGGCACAAGGCAAGCAATTTCAGGGTAGGTCCAAATCGATTACATCGACCCCAGTGCTCTGCTGCTACTTATTTTATCGACCCAAAAGGATCAAAGGCAAAGTCAACCTTGGTAGAATTTGAACTTTGAATGTTGTTATGTCTCAAGGCTACTGTTATCTAGCACCTTCGGATGATCTCTACTCAACCACTACACAACTGTTACTCAACTGCTACTCAACACTCCTACCACGGCCAGACTACCTCTATTTATATGTCTTGGGAGATCCTACTACTTCGTCTGGGGGCGTCGACACAACAAATGTAAAGATTAATGAGATTTTAATGTCAAGAAGATCAAGCTAATTTTAAATTTAAATGAAGGAAAATAAAACTAGTATTATTGCTGCAAGATGCTGCAAACAGACAGAATGAACTAGAAATTACGAGTAACACATAAGTGTCTGTATCAGTCATATCCTTATCAACCTTTTGGGATAGTAGAGACATGTGCCAGGAGTTTCACCTGAAAACCTAGTGGCAAATACATGTCCAGTAAAGTTTTTATATTAATTAAAATTCAACTTTCAATTAAGGCATCATCTTTTAATGGGTTGCAACAATGAATACAGCTGGTAGTTATTACTCCATACTTATACAAGGGAGTTGGTTGTGTTTACAATTTTGTTTATAAATCCCTTTATTTTGTTAATTCAAGTTAAGCGCTCTTATCTTATTCCTTAGTTATACATTTATAGTTTCCCTTGATTTATATGGTATTCCAAAGGAATGATTAGTTTTATAAATATATTTAATCAACAAATAACAACACTCGGACAACACTGTCTGAGCAAACATGTGTCGTCGTCGTCGTCGTCGTCGTCGTCATTTAACGTCTGCTTTCCATGCTAGCATGGGTTGGACGATTTGATTGAGGACTGGTGAAACCAGATGGCTACACCAGGCTCCAATCTGATTTGGCAGAGTTTCCACAGCTGGATGCCCTTCCTAACGCCAACCACTCAGAGAGTGTAGTGGGTGCTTTTACGTGTCACCCGCACGAAGGCCAGTCAGGCGGTACTGGCAACGGCCACGCTCATCTCGCTCGAAAAACCTCATGTGTCACCCGCACAAGAGGCAGTCCAGGGGCACCAGCAACGATCTCGCTCGAAAATCCTACGACAGGCCCGCACAAGAGCCAGTTCAGGGGCACTGGCAACGATCTCGCTCGAAAGATTTCATGTGTCGCCCGCACATGAGCCAGTCCAGGGGCACTGGCAACGATCCCACTCGAAAGATTTCATGTGTCGCCCGCACATGAGCCAGTTCAGGGTCACTGGCAACGATCTCACTCGAAAATCCTACGACGACCCCACACAAGAGCCAATTCAGGGGCACCAGCAACGATCTCGCTCATATATGTATATATTTATATATATATATATATATATGAGATGCATTCCAGAATGTTCGAGATATTTTTAGGAGAGATAGCTATAATCATTCTTGCTTATTGTAATTTTAGTATATCATTAAAATGCATCTAATAAGCTGGCCTGTCAAATTTTGTTATTCTAAATTGAAGGAAATGATTGCAACAGCACTTTGAATGTACCCTACTAAACTCTAATTGTCACAACTGATTAGTTTGCAGAATGTAGTCAGAATGTGAAGACAAATTGGAAGCTCACTATGCAATAAAGTTTTGTGTTAAACTGGGCAAAAATGCTACAGAAATTTATGAAATGCTCTGACTGCTTATGGATTAACTTGTATGAGCTGAACATCTGTTTTCCCAAGCACAAAAGGCTAGGCAAAGCATGTCCACCAGGAAGCCCATGATGACCCCTTTATTTGACAGCAACGGTATCATCTACATCCATTAGGTTCTCTATGGCCGGATGGTAAAAAGAAAAAAATACTTTGTGGAGGTTTTGTGGGAGACATTTTGTCACAAAAGGCTAGAACTCTTCCACTCAGGTCAAACACTTTCACCAGTCCACAGTTCCATCCTAGTATCCAAATTCTTTTCAGAGATGGGCATCAAAGCTATCCCTCACCTCCCTACAGTCCAGACCTTACTCCCTGTGTCTTTTTGGTTGTTCTCTTAGTTGAAAAAGAAGATGATGGAGGCTGTGACAAGGGTCCTGGATATCTTTATGAGGACTTCTGTGGGCCTTCATGAAATGGCTGCAGTGTTGCAACTACTTTGAAAGAAAGTAGAGTTTTGTAGTTTTTAGAAGTTAATAAATGTCTCTCCTGGAAAAGTTTCAAAACTCCTGAAATGCACTTTGAATATACATACGTGCATGCATGTATGCATACATACACACATACATACATACATACATACATACATACATACATACATACATACATACATACACAAACAGAGATAAATAGACAGATGTGAAACCGGCTTTTTCTCTATTGGCAAGAAATCTTGAAATAAAACTGAATACTGACATACACACATACATACATACATTTGTTTATTTGTGTGTATACACAATTGTCCCACCCACTTTCCTCCACAATACATTCCACCACCCATCATCTCTTTAACTGAATTATTCTGCTGCTGTAATTAAATGTGAGCAGAACTGTATACTTCAGCTTTTTCCTGATACAACTCATCCCTCTTACTACTACCTGGGACCATTATTTTATCATTTCTTTATTATTATTACTATTATGATTCTGCAGCTCTTCATCTCTTCATCTCCCCCAACTTATATATCATTTGTCATCACTCAACACCCCCTCTACCTACCCAATTTCTATAGTTGTCATCTACTCTTCCCTCTTCCATACCTCCCCTACTTATCATTCTTTAACACTTGTCTCCCTCTAACCCATTCCAGTTATCACCTTCTACTTCACTCTTGTAACTCTGTCCTTCCTGTTCTTCTGTCCTGATTCATACCCCATCCCCAACTCCACCTTGACCACTCTCATCCTCTTTTCTATAATGCAAGTAACCGTGTAGCTACCTAAATTAAGAAATTTCTTCTGTTCTGGCCCTTTCTTTCTTAATGCCATAGTAAGTTTTGGGGGATCATAATCTTGCAGGCTGTTTGGTGACCTCACTAGTACTGGTGCAATTAAAAAGTACTCAATATTCACTGTAAATAATTTGTATTAGGTAGGGTACCTAGCCACAGAAACTCTGCCAAAGTAGACATTGGAGCATGATGCAGTTTTTTGGACTTGTTTGATCCTGTCAAACTACCCAACCCATCAGACATGGATGTTAAAATGATGATGATGATAAAAAAAAAAATTAAAGGCAAGAGGACTGCTGCTGATCAGTGGGGGTCAGTGGAAGGGGAAAGGAAGAGAGAAATACTACTACTTATTGTCTCTCCAATCAACTTATTATTAATAATAATAATGAAAATTTTTAAGGCAGCAAGTTGGCAAAATCGTTAGCACATCAGGCAAAATGCTTAGTGGTATTTCATCCCTCCTTATGTTCTGAGTTCAAATTCTGTTGTGGTCAACTTTGCTTTTCATCCTTTCAGGGTCTATAAAATAAGTAGCAGTTGAGCACAGGCGTCAATATAACCGACTTAGCCCCTTCCCCAAAATTGTTGGCCCTGTGCTAAAATTTGAAACCAATAATGAAAACGTCTATTAACTTGATTATTTCATTTAAATTCTTAAAAGTTATATAACTCTTCAACTACTTACCTAGATAATATGTATTTATTACAAAACAATAATGCCTGTAAACCTATATGAAGATGGTATTGCACTGGTCCCAAACAGACTACATAAAAAATGTGGGAGAAATAGCAAAACACTGTATTGCAAGAAATAAGCATTCAATGAATGTATCATCATTTGTTGATGATCATATCCAGAGTGATCATATATATAACATGCAAATGTTATGTATGTATGTATTGATGGTAAAATACAGGGGCCTACTTGCGTGTGTGTGTGTGTGTGTGTGCGTGCGCATGTGCACATGTGCATGCATGTATGCATGCATTCTTAACATGTACTCCACAAGCTAAAATTTATACTACTGTAAAACAAGCAGCTATGTATATTTGATTTACCAGTAATAGCAGCCATATTTCCCTTAAAATCATTATATTATTTTAAGCAACACTGTAACCAGTCATAATAATTTTTAAAAACAACCACCACACTGATGTTACCATGAATAGATTATGAAAAGTTTAATAAGAAAAGCAACATAGAGACATATATGTTTCCATCCTCCTCATCATTATCAATGTTTTAATATCCATTTTTAAATGCTAGTAGAGTTTGAAGAAGAAATCTGCAAGTTGATTTATCAACAGTTTTTGATCATGTGTCATTTGAAGTTCTAATGTCTCCTTTTCTTTCGAAGTAATTTTTTTCAACTTTCTAATATTACATATTTGCATTACATATAGTTGCTTTTCTGCATGTTTGGTTGATGTTTTTAAAGCATAGCTGCTTTGCTAGCTCACACAAGCTAATGTTTCATGTTAAATGGTTTGTGACTGACTCATATTCCTCCTATATCTATATCTCATAGAATTTATTATACAAGCATTAATATCTGTGGCATAAAAGAGCCATTACCAATGTTTTAACTAAGGTATTGACTGAATTTGAAAACCTTATATTCTGAAATTAATTATAAGATTTTAAGACTTCATGGAGAAATAGATTTGATATTGTTGTCATTTAAATATAGTATTTCAAGCACTGAATTGTTCCAGATATTGACTGAGATAACTAAGACAGCATGTATGGTTCTGACTGCTCTGAAGCTAAATGGTATTCATCTAAATTGGAATTGTAATTCTTAGCATTTTATGTTCTCTCTTGGAACCAAAAATTGTTTTAGAACAAGTTTAGAAATACCTTTCTTTTTCTTTATAAAGAGCTAACTAATTCATATGCTCCTTAATGTGTTGTATAATTATTTTGTTATATGAATATAAATTGCAAAGAAATAATTTTGTAAATACTTTTATTGTAGATAGTTTAGATAATCATAAATGTGCGAATTTACTTTAACTTTCATTTACCCTTTTCCTCATATATGAGATGTAGTATGAGCATTTATTTCATATACTAATAATTTTCAAGAATGTATTTGTAAAGATTCAAATTTTCTAAGGCTGGATACATATACAATTTCTGTGGGAATATATCATTATTCTAATGTTTGGGGATGATGTTAATTTTTGTCATTGATTTTATTCTATGTGCAAGGTTCATAGCCAATAATTTTCCTGATGAATATTGATAAAATTCTATGGTATATTCATTGATATTTTGTTACGATTAAATGGAGGTTTGGTTGCTGCTTTTCTGCTTTATCCTTAGGCAAGTTCACTTGCCTTTAGATATTAGAAATAATACTGATTTAGCATTATAGTGATTTACTTGCTGTTAAAAATGGCATATTCAAATTTATAATTGACACCAGTGTAGAAAAAAATGTGTGTAAAAGTCTGTTCACTCATTTTTATATATTTTTAGGGTGTATATACTTACTTATAAACGTCTGATTTCATTAAGTGTATTATTTTTATGTTGCCTCTTGCAATCTTATATCAGACATATGAAATCTTAGATTGCATACTCTTAGTGAAGAGCACTTGTAAAAGGATGGTGTGTTTACTAAATTGTGAAGTGGCAATTGTTAGAACAACATGCTGTGTTTTAAGATATTTTCATGCTATTTAGTTTTATCAAAAATAGCAGGGCTTTGTAAAAGGAAATGGAAATGCCAATATAATAATTTAATCAGATTAAAATTATTCTGTCCAAATATCTTTTGCATTAAGTTTTATTTTCATAATATTTATATTTCAAAAACTTTTTTTATCATTACCATAAATTTAAGAGTTTATAGTTATTATTTTATATTGATATGACTTGGCTTAAAAATATAGAAGCAAGGCCTGGAATTGAGAGGCCTGATGGTTAGCATAGGAAAAAGGAAGGTTTTAGTTAGTATGAAAGAAAACAGCTCTGTCACCATCTATGAAGTGCCTATACTTGACATGCAGAAAAAGGAGATGGTATGAACTATATGCTGTGTACAAATCCAAATAGTAGATGTACAATGTATGTAGTGGCATTTCAATGATGACGGACTTCATGCAAAATAGGTACATGGGAGTGGTTAGCTGTAAGGGCACTTATAAAATGAAATCATTTAACTGCTCAAGGGGCTCACAAGAAGTAACGGCAGCTTTTGTTTGCAGAACCTAATTATAGGCACAGGCATGGTTGCATGATAAGAAGCTTGCTTCCCAATTACATGGTACTGAGTTCAGTACCACTGTATGGTACCTTGGGTAAGTGTTCTTCTATTATAGCCTTGAGCTGAGCAAAGACTTGTGAGTGAATATGGTAGACAGAAACTGAAAGAAGCCTGTTGTATGTATGTATATATATATATATATATATATATATATATATGTGTGTGTGTGTGTGTGTGTGTATATGTAGTGGCACTCCAACGGTTACGACGATGAGGGTTCCAGTTGATCCAATCAACGGAAACAGCCTACTCGTGAAATTAATGTGCAAGTGGCTGAGCACTTCATAGACATGTGTACCCTTAACGTAGTTCTCGGGGAGATTCAGTGTGATGCAGAGTGTGACAAGGCTGGCCCCTTTGAAATACAGGTAAAATAGAAACAGGGAGAAAGAGTGAAACAGAGTTGTGGTGAAAGAGTATAGCAGGGTTCACCACCAACCCCTGCTGGATCCTCATGGAGCTTCAGGTGTTTTTGCTCAATAAGCACTCACAACAGCTGGTCTGGGAATCAAAACCATGATCCTACGACTGTGAGTCCACTGCCCTAACCACTGGACCATTGCGCCTCCACTATGTGTGTGTGTGTGTGTGTGTGTGTGTGTGTGTGTGTGTATGTATATATAAATATATATACACACACACACACAGACACACACACACACACACACACACAAACACACACAGATATACATATATATATATTTATGCATGTGTTTCTTTGTGTTTGTGTCTGCTTGACAACTGGTGTTAGTTTGTTTACATCATCGTTCAACAAAAGAGAATGATAAAATTAGTTCTAGGCTTAAAAACCAGAAAAGAAAATGAGTACTGGGGTCAATTCATTTGGCTAAAAAAAAAAAAAGAAAAATGCTTCAAGGTAGTGACCCAGCATGGCCATAGTTTAATGACTGAAACATGTAAAAGATAAAAGATGAAAAGTGTTGCAGTAAAAGCAGCCAGGGTAAAGACAAAGTAGAAAAAGTTCTGTGAACTACTACTTATACTGGTAAAACTTAAATTCTAAAAGAGTAATGTGGAGCACAAAAAAGTTTATGCCACTTAAGAATGGTTTTGCCTAACTCTTTAGCATTTAGATTATTTTATCAGATGTAATGCTTATTTATTCACATCATCTCATATCTTCAAGATTTTGATGATGTGATTGCTTATTTTTAGAATAACATTGTAGGATAAATGTAAGAGAACCTATCTGACCAGTTTGAACATAAAAACAGGTAGAATATTTGGGTCAGATACAGCTGGTTTAAATGCTAAAGGGTTAATATATATGAATTAGGTATAAACTCAGTACACTGTTCTTTGTACAACAAAAGATGCCTGACTAAATGTCATATAATCAGAACTTTAATGTGACAAATGCACATGAAATGAAGTTCACAACATTTCAGAAGGCTGTTTGTTAAGTAGAAAATATTTTTTGTCAACTAAATCATCCTACCATGGCATTACTTTCATTAAACACAGCAGCTGCAGGCTGGACGAAACCCTGAGGAAAGCCCCACACCAGATGAATGGATGTGATTGGGGAAGATCTTCAGAGCCTTCACGTCACCTTGGAGGATGCAGAAGGGCTGACACAGGACTGCCAGTGATGGAGAGCACTGGTGGACCTAGTCGGCACTACACATCATGACACCTCTGGGACCACTAACTTGGAATGACCCCAGCCCCATCAACCAAGAGCATGAAGCCAAGCCAAGCCAACCCAACTAGTTAATGCAATTAGTACTCAGATGCATTAGTGTAATATTTATAATTCCTAGGCATAGAAATAGGTGGAAGAAGTTTAGAGAACTTTTATCAGTGTTGATAACAAGAAGAAAAAGGAGAAACAAACAAACAGTTGCTTGACCTGCTACAAATAGCAATAAAAAATCTCTCACTTTGCAACCTATGTATGTGCCTGTATACATACATTATATACGTGTGTGTGTGTGTGTGTGTGTATGTGTGTGTGTGTGTGTGTGTGTGTGTGTGCTTGTGTGTGTGGAGGCTTGAGGGCTAGTAGCTAGGGCTTGTACTCATCATTGTAAGATTGTGGTTTCAGTTCTTGAACCTGGCGATACATTGTGTTCTTGAGCAAAACTTTACATTGCCCCAGTCCATCCTGCTAGTAAAAATATGTAATCCTATGATGGACCAGCTTCCCATCGATGGAGGAATGTATACATCACAGGATCCAGAAAACTGATCTTATGAAGCTATGGCTCGGGAAGGACCTTTGATTCTTCCTTTCCTTTGACATACACACACACACACACACACACACATATGTATAAGTATATACATATGTGTATGTATATATGTACATGTGTATGTATAATGTATACATGTGTATATATATATGTGTATATGTATGTATGTACATATGTGTATATATATGTTTATACATACATGCGTGTGTGTATACACACACACACACACACACACACATATATATATATACAGATAAGGAAATAATTTTATTCTCAAATGCAGGATAATACTAATAATATAGCATGAACAGGATAAACTATCCATATTTTGCAGAAAAATCTGTTGGTCGCTGGCCATGAGACTTGAACTCACATCCCTGATTACACATCCAGTGCTTTACCATTAAGCTAAACTGACCCAACAAATTCTTCTGCAAATTTAGGATATATAAATCTTGTTGGCTTTTAACGTAAGTTCAATTTAATGTACAGTAGCACCTAATAAAGCTAGATTTATATATCCTAAACCTGCAGAAGAATTTCTAGTTGGGTCAGTTTAGCTTAATAGTAAAGCACTGAACATGTAATCACAGAGATATGAGTTCGAGTCTTATGGCTGGCTGCCGACAGATTTTTCTGCAAAATATGGATCGTTCATCCTGCTCATGCTATATTATTAGCATTATCCTCCATTTGAGAATAAAATTATTTCCTTACCTGTATCTTTCAATACAACTCAATGCTTCTAAAGCAAACTTAGTTTGTTCTATGAGGTATGGACTCGTACAAAGTTTGAATTACTTCCAAAGGAATTTTTGTCCATTCTTCTGCTAAAACAATCTCCAGTTCTTGTAGTGATTGATGTTGGTGGAGGATATCAACTCCTTACTTGTTTTTCTAAAATGCACCATAAATGTTCAATAATATTGAGATCTGGGGACTGTGGTGGCCAGATAAGATGTTGAACTTCACTAGAGTGTTCCTCATGTCATTCAGTAACAATTTAGCTGTGTGAATTGATACATTATCATCCTGAAAGATTGCGTTTCCCTCCAGAAACAGTTCCACAGTCATAGAATAAATTTGATCAGATTAATGCTTAAATAGTCTTGACTATTAATTCTGCCATGAAGGGAAACCACTGAGCCAGCAGATTTCCAAGATGTAGCCCTCCCAGATCATCACAGATCCTCCTCCATGTTTAACAGTTGGAAGAAGGCAGTCTGGATCAAGTGCTTCTTTTGGCTGTCTCTGCACGTATACTCAGCCAGTGGTCGGAAATAAGGTAAAGGATGACTCGTCTGAGAAAATAACATTCTTCCACTAATCTAGGGACCAATTCTGTAAGTTTTTACTCCACTCTAAACAGTTTGCAATGGTTGTTTTTGGAAGTAGTGGTTTTCTGATTGCAGCCCTCCTATGAAATCTGACTTTGTGCAGATCCCAGCAAACAGTTTTTGTGGAAACTGGGTTCTCAAGGTGGTCATTATGCTCTGCAGTAATTTTTGGAACTGTATTTTTGTGATCCTTTCTAACAATACATGTAAGAGTCTGATGGTCCCTATCTGAGAGTTTTGGTTTACTTCCGGAATTTTGTTTCGACGAGAGGTTTTTTCCCTCTTTCTCAAAGACTGTCATTACTTTTGAGACAGTACTTCTTGACACACCAAACATTTCGGCTGTTTTCATTATAGCTGGCCTGAATAAGAAACACATTTCCATGGCCTGGAGTAGTAATAATACCCCTATACCCAATAATAATACCCAATAAAAGTCACTGTAGAACAAACAATATGAGCACCAACATTTTGACCTCTTTGAAAGGTGATAGATCAGTAATTTTAATGAATTTTAATTACCTTTTTCTGGTGATATCTGAAAAGAAACAGCAATTTTAGCAAAACATATTAAGCAACACTAATAATAAATCAAAAAGCATAAAAATAAACAAGCTTTTGATGGTTTTTATAGATATTTCAAAATTATTCATGCTATGATGGTAGGTGTTTCCATTATTTTGTCCAACCCTGTATATATATATATATATATATATATATATATATATATATATATGTATGTATGTATATATATATATATATGCATATATATGCATATATGTGTGTGTGTGTAGTAAAATGAGGCTTAAGATAGAATCAGGTACTTGAAAAGGCATGGACCAGGTACCAATATGGACAGTGACTATATCGGCAACAATGCAAATAAAAATAAAGATAAAAATAAAAACATGAGTTCTTCACTCAAATACCCAATAAAAATCACAGGGGAACAAATAATAATAATAATAATAATAATAATAATAATAATAATAATAATAATAATAATAATAATAATATTAATATTCCTCTCATCACTACTTTCTCAACGGACACCGTTACTGTACACAACAATACCAGCAGTGAGCAAGTCATGTCAGTTAGACATTATAATACTGACATCAGTCAGTTTGCCACTAATAGGAATTACAGCTGTAGCAACTCTGCCACAACTACCAATAGTTGCAGCAGTATGGATTCCACTAGCTTAAGCTCACCCAATACCACTCTCTACAACTCTAATACTCTCTCCACTAGCCGTAATGGCAGCCCACCTACTCCCATTCATGTTGTGGACAAGCTAAATACACAGAGCTCTAACACCAGTGCTGGAAATCTTTCCATTATACCACCCACCATCGACTCTTTAGTGTCACCATCTAAAAGCCAAATCTCTTATGTCAATGCCCAGTACCAACAGTCTCCAACCCAGAACTCAACAACTAATTATAATCATAACAGTATTGATTGTAGTAATATAAACCCTAGCAACTACTATGCAGACACCAGTAACTCTCACAAGCTTGAACTATTATGCAATAATAATGTTGGATCATGTACCCATAACAATAAATTTCAAGTATTAGAAAATATTGGGTGCAATTGTTTAGACAAAGCATCTTGTCCACTTTCTGGTCAATCTTTAGCAGTAAATGTGGTTTACGAATGAGATGCTCTAATGGAGGCAGGGCTGGTAAGATGTCTCTAGCCATGAAGATTTGGGAGCTCAAGGATGACAATGCTAAATTCGATTTGAATTGGGATGTCATTAAGGTCGCTAAACCATACTTAAACAGTAGATAAGGGTGCAGACTATGCTGCATGGAGCTTTTGAAATCTTACGGAGATCAAATAGTAAAATCTACTAAATAATAAACTAGACCTTCATCTTTCCTGTATACATAAGGCTACTTGCACATATAAGTACTTTAAGGACATTAAACAACATCTATAATGGCCCTCAACATAGGCCTAATCTAATGCATTCCCTCTTTCACTGACTCTTTAGTCGATCAATCTACCTATTTGTTTCTGAGTCCTCCTAGTTTCATCTTCCCTTATCAATACATTTTAACCACTCTTAGTATACTTGCATGGTATGCTATATTGAAGGAACTAACCATTCTGTCTATGGTGTACCCAGTATTATGCAATAGTGATGGCATTGATACTTGTAGGTTAAACCTACACGTAGCAGCCTGCACACCCTAGCCAGTTCTTTTCCATTTCTACTAGGTATGTATTCCTTACACCAAGATACAATTTTTTGAGTAGCACATATTAAATAATAGATAGAACACACTATCCAAACCTCTTACCCATGACTATTGTCTGGAGTCACTTTACCTGATTCACACTAAGGTGATTATACCATCTAATTAATTAATATCATCACCACCCGTTTAACATTCCAAACTGTTAATCATTAAACTACTCCCTACTGCTGGCTTTTCTTGATATCCAATCTGCTATTTTCTCTAACTCCGTACAAGGTGTAGCTCTTTAAACTCTTTATTGTTACATAACACTCAGCCAATATCTACTGAATACCCCTAAATTCTGTGTATCTCTGTCTTCCTCCCCTGGTCATTTAGCATTAGTTAGAGATTCCTACACCCTGACCCTATGCCTAATTGGCTTGTATGCTTTTATTTTTCTTCACCATTACTTTTGATTTATTTATAATTTCTTTCCTTCTTCTTTCTTTAATTTATTTTATGACCTCTCCTTACTTCCCACTCCACTAAGCCTACTATAATAAATTATCACCTACACCCCACTCCAGTCCACCCATGATCTAGTCTAGCAGATACCTTCTCACCTGGATCACTGACCTTAGATATCATTTTATACACTTTCAAGAACTGTATTATTAACCTCAATGGACAACATAGTTGGTCTTTCTCTCATTTGATAGTTGGCCTCAGCAGACTCCAGCCACATCCCTGCTGCATTCTTGGGATATTCTTTTGTTTCATAAAATTACTTCTCATCTGATGATTACAGTCTTTTGTAATGAAGTAATGTTGTCATTCTTCCATTAAAAAGTTACATAAGAAACAGTTGTAATGAGCTGACAATTATCCATCATATATTATTATCCATATGTGTGTGTGTGTGTGTGTGTGCGTATATATATATATATATATATAAATAGGTTATGAGAGGTAATGGTGTCAAGAAAACCCAAAGATGCCAGGTAATGCTGAGTAAGTGCTATGGACAAACTATAGTTAAGCTACAGGTTCGGTAATTATGCGAATGAGGAGTCCAGCATAGGTTATATATTAGCATGCATATATATAAAAAATTAACAGAATCAGATAAAAATCCAAAGCTGTGAAAGATTTCAGAACATTTATAAATAGAAGGTCTTACAGCTGTTTCCGGGATATTTTATATATCCCTTCATTGGAGATGGTGCAAGAAAATGGTTAAGTAATAGTTATTCTAGAGAAGAATAACTATTGCTTAACCATTTTCTCGCACTGTCTCCGATGAAGGGATATATAAAATATCCCGGAAACAGCTGTTAGACTTTCTC
>NC_142943.1:16773943-16793943 GCF_046866305.1 Octopus bimaculoides
AATATTCTATAGACTATATATTATTCATATAAAATTAGTGTACATTTAAACACATAAGAGGTGCACTGACAGGACACCTAACATGCTAGAAGGAACAGTCAAAATCCAAACCATGGTTATGGGTAATTTCGAAGGGAATGAAAAATAAAACATTTACCATATTTTGTTACTGGACCATGGTTTCGAACTTTAATTAGCAAATAATAATAATTTGCTTGGCGAAGTTCTCATCAGCAAGTACGTCAAAGATTAACATATAATTATGAGGCAAAATAGAACATATCTGGTAACAAAATATGGTAAATCTTTTTATTTTTCATTCCATGGTTTGGATTTTGACTGTTCCTTCTGGAATGTTAGATGTCCTGTCAGTGCACCTCTTATGTGTTTAAATGTACACTAATTTTATATATATATATATATATTATAATCATAACAATAATCCTAGGATGGAATTTATAAACATTTAATGCATTGCTACATGCATTTCCATAAATCACATGACTTTTAAGATCACAATCCATATCCCTGGGATAATTACAGTGTAGTCCATAGTTTCCGTGGGCATCCAGCTGATCATCATCATTGATTCATTTCTTCAGATGATATAATATTTGTGGATGAACCACAGAGGGATGTTTTTCTCTTTTTACCAGTATGAAGATCAACTGAGTTATGAAGGTATTTCTGTGTGTATTTGATGGGGAGGAGTAGAAGGTGATGTGATTCACCTTCCTCTATTCTCATCACCTTCATCTATTGGGAATACCTCTATTTCCATCACTTTCTGTTCCTCCTCTCCTAATACTCACAGAAATACCCACATAACTTGTTTGACCTTTATACTGTTAAAAGAGAAAAACCTCCCACTGTGGTTCATCCACTAATATTATATCGCCTGAAGAAATGAATCAATGATGATGATCAACTGGATGCCTACAGATACTACGGACTACACTTCTTTGCATCTTCTTTGTAGCAAGAAACCTGTTCTATGCTGCTCCTTCTCTCATACTTTAACCCCTCATAGCCTAGCTTAAAGCTGCCTCCTTCTCTATTGTAGTCCACTCAGTTGAAGGGGATCATAGTCTTACAAACTGCATGGCCAACAAACATGCACATATGTATTTATGTTTGTATAATCTGTACATACACATACACACACATTTACATGCATGCTTGTACCCTCACATGCATGCACCCTTACATGCATGCACACACACACTCATGCACCCCCCCCCCCCACACACAAAAGGAACAGCAGTGATGATTTTGAGAACTGATTAAAATAAATGTTGAAGAGGTAGAGATAGGCCAAGGAGAAAGTGAAGTGTTTTGGCATAAATTACAGGAAATGTGACTCACAAAAAAAGTTTACTGGAAAGCTATTTTACATTATGAACAGGAATAACCATAGAGATTTCAAGACATGTCAATGAAGAAGAATTAAACCTTAAACTGATGAGGATGATGGTATAAGTAGTGTATGAAATTTTTCTAAGTAATAAAGTAAATGTAACCATAAAGATGCTAATGAAATTAGAGAATAAAATCTAGAGATATAAATTTACTAAGGGAAATAACAGAAGGCAGGTTTCCTTTAAGTTACTTCAGAAACATATATTGAATGTTTTAATTTGTAAAAAAAACTCCTGCAAGTGAGTCTTATATTTGTAGATTTAATAACTACACTGGGACAAAAGTTTCTCCTGTTTCCTTTATACATTGTCTAATTAGTTAATAGATTAATACAATGGCAATAATAATGGTGATGATGAGGAGAATAATACCCTTTGATGTATGGTATTATAGAAAATAAATAGAATGATAATTTAGTAATATTCTTTATAAATATTTAGTGGATGAGCTGGCAGAAACATTAGCATGCTGGGGAAAATGCTTAGCAGCATTTTGCTCGCACTTATGCTCTGGGTTCAAATTCTGCTGAGGTCAACTTGTGTCAATGTGAACACTGGAGTCAATGTAACTGACTTATCCCTTTCTCTAAAATTGCTGGCCCTGTGCCAAAATTTGAAATCAATATATCTATAATGATGCAAAGTACAATCATATATGCATAGAATGCATATGATGGAGCTGAAATTTGAATGTAATGGCACCAAAAAAGTAACAAATATTAAAGATATTGAATGTTGCTGCAGATATATGGTATGGACTAATAATGAGAAATGGCTAAATAAATATTATGCATAAACACAATTTAATTTAGTAATCTTCCTCATTATGCTACGAGGTGGTATCAAAAAATTCCTGGACTAGTTGTGTTTAATAAAAAATAACTAATTTACCTAAGTTTTAACATCATTTCCCTTGAAATAGTCACCTTGCACAGCAATACACCAGTCCCAGCATTTCTGCCAGTTTTGGAACCTGGCCTGGAAGTCGTTTTTTGTAAGTGAGTCAAGGACCTTCTGTGAGTCACACTGGATCTTGACAACTGTGTTAAAATGGCAACCTTTGAGCTGTATTTTCATCTTAGGGAAGTGATGGAAGTCTGCAAGTGCTAAATCTGGTGAATAGGGTGGGTGCAGAAATGATACCATGTTGTTTTTGGTGAGAAACTCATGAGTGAGGAGAGTTTGTAGACAGGGTGCATTGTTGTTGTGAAGAATTCTTTATGCTCTACAGATCTGGTTGTTTTCACCAAATGTCCTCCCACAAAATGTTATCGATTGTTCTCCAATGATCCTCATGCACAAGCTGATAAATTTTCTTTATGTTTCATGGGGTGATGCTTGTGGCAGGTCTTCCAGATCACTCATTGTCTTCCATAGACGTTCTTCCACTTTTGAAGCACCCGTGCCAGTCGAAACATTGTGTATGACTCATTGCCATTTTGCTGTAAGCTTACCAAAGCATGCTCAGTGTCTTTGTAGCAGACTTTTCAAGTTTAATGCAAAATTTCATGTTGGCTCTTTGTTCAAACTTCCTGTCCATGACAAAAATTGTGGACTACAGCATAGACATGATCACAAAAACACAAATTTCACAACTTGTGAAGTAAATACAGTGATGTCACTTGGCACACTGTCATATGAAGGTCACTGCTAGCTCTTATGGTGCACACAACCATGTGTTGCCATCTGTTGCCGTGCAACAGAATTAGTCTAGGAACTTCCTTGATACCACTTTGTATAATGTTTAATAAACTAAATAAAAAAATTAAAATTTGAAAAGCTATAATGTAAACCATATTGCAGCTGGTTTGAATTGTAGTGCTTGATGGTTGTAGATGTAAACTAGTTATGATATTATCAGCTTTATTGGAGCTGTTGAGAACAATTTTTTTGGCAGAATGAAGGTTATAAATTTCACAATTTAGATTATAAAAATTGTTATTGTACGAAAAAATTTGTAACAAAAAGTCATGTAAAAAAATTGCTGAAAGCAATCACAGTAATAAAAACTTGGGAATCCAAAATTTCAGGATTGTGGGTCCGGATTTGGCCTGGAATGTTTTTGATTTACTCACAGAGTCAGCCTGATTCCAAAATGGTATGATATATTGGGCTACAGCTAGGAGTAAAGTCGAAAAGGGGGTGATGCACTGACACACTGACATTCACATTTATTATATTATTTAATATTATTACATTATATTAAGGCAGTGAGCTGGCAGAAGTGTTAGCACACCAGGCTTAGCAGTATTTCATCTACCATTAAGTTTTGAGTTCAAATTCTGCTGAGGTCCACTTTACCTTTGATACTTTCAGGGTCGATAAAGTTGGTACCAATTATGTCCTGGGGTTGATGTAATCGACTTAACTCCTTCCCCTAAAATTTGAGGCCTTGTGCTTCCAGTAGAAAGGATTTATTAAAGTTGAAAAAGTGTGACACACTGACATTCACATTTATTATATTAGATATGTTTAATTTGGGAGGAACTTTATTTTAAAGTGTATTTTATATATATATATATATGTGTGTGTGTGTGTGTGTATTAAAGAAGGCAAGAAATAAAACAAAAATGATAGTGTTCAGTATGCTGGTGATAGGAATTTCTGTCAGAGACATGGTTAAACAAAACTGTACATCATCTCCTTCTTTTGCTCACATACCCATTCTTTCTCTCTCTTTTATTATTACTCCCACTGCCACCATCAACACTACTACTTTTAATAAAACATCACCAACTCTCCCTAAATTTCTTTGTCTCTCTTTCTCTTCCTCTCTTTTTCTTTCTTTCTTTCTTTCTTTCTTTCTTTCTTTCTTTCTTTCTTTCTTTCTTTCTCTTTCTCTCTCTCTCTCTCTCTCTCTCTCTCTCTCTCTCTCTGTCTTCACCACTGCCCTTGCTATTTCTATGCCTATGGTTACTGTCACCCCATCATGAGGAATCGTAGGAGTGTCATTAAATAGCGAGAGAGGGGGTCTAAGTGTGACACACTGACACACAGAAATTAGTTTTTGCATTTATTATATTAGATATATATATGGGATATTTCAAAATAAAACTAGGTTCTATTTACCAGCTGATGATTGGAAATGAATGACTTTATGTACTGAAAACCGGAGCCTTTCAATTATAATGTATTAAACAATACTCTGCATTTGTACTGAATCCTGTAATTTATCACTTCTAGAGGATATATTGCATGCCTTCCCTACAAGACATTTAGATTTATCTCCATATTTATGTTATTATACAATTGCTTATGAAACACGGTCTCAGCAAATTATGGCAATGGTTGGGACCAAGCTTTGTACTGAATCTGTGGAAGGATAATTTAAATCCAGGTACAACAACTATCTTTTAATCTTTAGACATCCCTAGAAGAGACAAGCAACAACTCTGCGTTAATCTGGAAATTTAAAGACAGCTGCATCAAATGGAAGATCCTTTCTGAGGCCAAACCTTATATTAATGGGTCAAAAGATATTCCGTATGTTCGCTTGAAAAACCATATTATTTAAAAATCTTAAATACCTCCAGTGACCATGTAAATACTAGGAGTAAGACTTTTTCTTTATGTCTGCATTTTACAAAATACATCTTGGTGGAACTTAATGATAAACCACCTGACACATCATAAATCACTCCATTATTGGTTTATGTAATTTTGATATTTGTAAGGCATTAGTTATATTTACTGTGAAATTAATTATTTCACTTGTGTTTCTCTCTGTCATTTTCTAAATGTGCTTGCTCATTCAAATGTTGATTGCATCAAACACAATCACTATACAATCTTATTGTTTTAATGAGTTTGATAAATGGTAAAATAAATTAAAATTTTGACCAGGAAACCCTTGGTAGTTTATGCACATAAGTAATATATTAGCAGTATTTTCACATTTCATTCTTTTTTAGTTTTGCATTTTCAGAAACACTTTCAAGTTTTATGGTAACCTTCAATAAATTTTTACATAGCAACAGCAAATCTTTCTAAGTGAATATTTACATAGCAACAACAATTATAACTAAAATGACATTGCTATGTAGTCAAGGGGAGAAAACCTATAAAATGCTTTTAGTATTGCAACAGTTTGTGAGCAAATGTTATTTTAAAATCCAGTTAAGTTCAAATTAATATTAGTATCCATTCAGAATTAGCTTGAATTTCTTTTCTTTGATTTTGCTTCACTTGAGTCATAAGTTTTATAAAATGGAAATATCAAAGAAAATCTTATTATAGTATGTTTTCAAATGACTACTTAATAAAATGTCTCTGACATTAAGGTCTGATAATGAATTTCCAGATTGGCCTGTATATATTTCTTTACAATTTGGACATTTAATAGTGTCAACCAGATTTCTGTTTTTTGCAATTCATATTTGCATTTGTAAATATCTTCCCTGTCTTTGAGTTTCGATGATGACAAGCATATATAAATTGACATATACCACAATGACTATCATTGTATTTAATTCTGTAAAGATTTTATCATTGTCATTAGGATCAAACTTTAGTTTGCCAACAATTGTTTCAAGTTTTTCAGCTGCTATTTGACCAAGCATTCAATTGATTTTTAAATCCTTAATTTATTTGTCTGGTTTGATGACATTAAAAATATTCTGATTACTTGGATTATGTATCATGAGAAAATGTATTTATGTGTTCTACATTTTTTGATTGCTTGAAGTTATTCTACAGGTATTGTTTTTCATGTTCTATATCATTTTGTATAAATAGGAGTGAATATTATTGTCTAAGTAGAAATCCTTAGAGTTCTGTGACTATGCCTTTATTCCAACTAATCTCGAAAAAATATTGAGAATTTAATAAAATAGCCTTCATGTTATTAAGTGGGTGTTTGGAACATAAATTGACATGAAATTTTGAATAGGAAACTTCTATCATAGAACCAGGATCTGTTTCAGGCAGGTTGGTGCCAAAAGGTTAAGTAGCTATTTGCAAAGGTGTAGCAATAAATTCTTTTTTGATATTTCTGTTTTATAAACTTTGTGACTCAAATGAAGTTACAAGTATGGCAAAAGAAAAAAAAAATTGGTGAGGAAGTTCAAACTAGTACTGAATAGCTATAGTTGCTATATAAACTTTGATTTCAAGATTGTTGTAAAATATGAATGTAATTTTGAACATGCAAAAATACAAAAAAAAAAAGAAGAAAAGAAAAATGAAATGTGAAAATCTAATTATGATGGAACTAATATTGCACTGAAACTGTGCTTACACTCTGGCATCCATGGCTGATTAGAGAATTTCCATGTTATATTTGTTATTTGTCTTTTACATTAATTGTTTCCATCTTTCATTTTGACTTTTCTCTCTCTCTCTCTCTCTCTCTCTCTCACGCACACACAAAGTAAAGAATGGGATTTATGGCATTGTATTTATTCCATGGTTTACAATTGTTTCAAAAACTTGCAGATATCTATAAACATGAATGATAACAATGATTTAGTTATGTGTATTATGTAATGTATTTTACATTATAGAGCCAGAAGTAATTTCATCAGAATCAATTGGAGAAAAATAATACCTAAGATCAATATATATATACATATTTAAGTGTTGGGTATGTTCCTAGTAGTAAGCCGATGGTCTACCTGTACTTCATCTACAGTACTTATACAATTGTCACTGGATTTACCTTGGGAATTCGTCAGTGTACATTGAGTATATAACAAATGATAGAGATGGAAAATGGAAGATATGAGAAACTTTATTGCTCACGATTGTTTTGATGGACCATGCCCTATCCTTTGCAGGTGGAATACTGGTTGTGGTGCATCCCTCAGTGCAGATGCATCTACTCAGGTAATGTTATAAGGGGTGTCTTGTTAAATAACCTTTATTTTGCTTGCTTTTAATACAGTATGTTGCTAGCGAAGTATGTTTAAGCCTAATGGCTTAAACACAATGTCACTGTTCTACCACAACCAGTTGTACAGTATCCTACCCATGAAAGATTGATGCAAGATGCATTGAAACGATCATTGTGAGCAATAAAGTTTCCCATATATTCCATTTTCCATCTCCATCATTTGTTTTATATATATATATATATATATATATATATACATACACACATGCACATGCATGCGTACATTGTCATCTTTACTATTTAACATTCACTTTACTATACTTGTATGGGTCAGATGGAATTTTGTTGAGGCAGATTTCCAATGGGCTGATGTCCTTCCTGTCACTAGCTCTCACCTTTTTCTAAGCAAGGTAATATTTTCTCATAACGGAAATGTTTTACATTGAAAACTGGAAACGTACAGTTTCACTTCTATGATGGTCATGTTCATATACAACATTATATGATGTCAAGACAAGGTTACACACACATATGGACAGAGGAAGGCATATTATAATGGTGGAGGCTGGTTTATGGGGTTACCCTGGGTTTCTCGCTCATAAGGGGAGCATATCTTCAGAGCCTGCTGGCCTTTTGGAATCTGCAAGGTGATGCTACAGCCGGAAGTCAATAGCCAAGGCCGACGTTTACCTTTATGGTTCTTTGGTGACTGCAAGATGGTGGTATGGCTGAAGCTTGATGGCCAATGGCAAAGGGAGATAATCACCTCTATAGTGAGGTTTTCCCCTATCCATATTTTGAAAAGCGCTTAGGTCAGCAGTGTTTGGGGTCTGAAGATACACTGTAAGGCTAAACCCCTTATGAGCGAGAAACCCAGGGTAACTCCATAAACCAGCTTCTCCCATTATAATATTACCTGCTCTACATCTTAGAGTGTGCTTCTACTCTGGATTTATGTATTTCTACAAATGATATATATATATATATATATATATATATATATATATATATATATATATATATATATATATATATATATATATATATATATATATATATATATATATTAAAATTAAAATAAGCAACAAGGATATCCAGAGGTAATGCAGCACAATTGTTTCATGCAACTCCATTTAATTGAACAATGCAATCATTACATCGATTTAAAATGCAGAGCAATCCTCAGCTGCCCAAAGACATAGAATTTAATTAAATTAGAACAGATGGACACATTAGTATAATCATACCTAAAATCTCCAAGAAGTTAAGGAGATAGACAAGGAACGTGTTGTCTCTACTACAACATAGAAGTTAATAAATTTTCAAGAAGACTCTGCCTGTCACTGATTTTATTTGTCTTTTTGGGGTCAGTTTTAATTTATAGACTAGTTTATCAATCCTTGTATATCTAAGGCTGTGAGAATAAAATGCATTATCTGTTAGGGCAGACAGAAACCATAGTTTGTATAGTCATAAAAATCATGAGGTCTGGTAAAAAGAAAACTTAAAACAAGATGCTAGCTGACAGCTAAGGGGGTCGTCCACTAGCAGACTATTGATAATGAAACAAGGGAAATCTTATCATGTAGTACTATAATTAAATGTTTTAAAACAATGTTGCTATATTGTATACAGATAAAGTTTTTGGCTATTCAGAGGGTTATTAAAGAAGAATATATTAACAAAAGGATAGAAATTTATGGATACTTTTGAGTATATACCAAACTTTTACTACAATAGAGGGAGGAAAAGAAAATTATTCAGAAATAGTTTAATATTTATACATATAGTACACTTAAATACTAACTCATGAGATGGTGTCTGTGAATATTGATTAATTGGTATATAATAGTATTAATAAAGGAGTATTGAGGTAAAAGAACAATCTAATTACATATTAATAAAATTATATTCTAAGCAGTTTTTTTATGTAGTGAATATATCAGTATAGTTTTATATACGCTAAGTATGAATTTATAGAGATGCAAAGATTAGCTTAATTTTATGAATAAATAAAGGCTAATTATAAATTAATAAAGAAATGAAATAAAATAATCAATTAGGGCAGAATTGGGGTAGAAATAAAATAGCTTAATTACTAATGCTATGGTAAAGTATGTATAGATTATTAACACCAGTAGAGAAGATTTATAGAAAAAGTATAATAATTCAAAATATATTAGACTAAAAATTATATTTTTAACTTATTTAGCTAATATCAATAAAAGACTGATGTCTGATATCAGCTAAAGGAATATTTAAGTTATGGAACATTCAAATTTTAGATTAATCTTTCTATATATAAAACTAATATATATATATATATATATATATATATATATATATATTTATGTAAAATCATGTGATAAAAATATTTTCCATGTTAATTCAAATAACAATGGAGAGAAGTGAATGAATTTTTGTGACAACTCTGGTAGCTTAAGTGTGTGTGTGTGTGTGTGTGTGTGTGTGTGTGTGTGTGTGTGTGTGTGTGGCTCTGTGTTAAGAAACTTCCTTCCCAATCACATGGTTCCAGGTTCAGTCCCACTGCGTAACACCAAAACCCTGTCAGTGGCTTTGGTAGACGGAAACTGAAAGAAACCTGTCGTATCTGAAGGTATATATATAACTCTGTATGTGTGTGTCTGTCACCTCATTACCACTTGACAGCTGGTGTTGGTGTGATTATGCACCCATAATGTAGCAGTTTGGCAAAAGAGACTGATATAATAAGTATTAGGCTGCAAAATTAAGTACTGGAGTTGATTCATTCAACTAAAAATTCAAGGCAGTGCTCCAGCATGGCCACAGTCTAATGACTGAAACAGGTAAAAGATAAAAGATATGTGTGTATATATATCAATTTTTTTTCTCCGTGTTTTTCTCCTTGTCTCCGTATTCTTTCTGTTGAAGAGCGTAGCTCGAAACGTCAAAGACTTTCCGTATTCCCGAGCGTCATACTAATATATACTTTTGTTATTTACACCACCTGTCCTCGTCTGTTGTTATTACTTGTATATTCTCCCATATATATATATATATATATATATATATTATTTTGTTTAAAAGAGTTCCAACACTGTCTGTTTTTTATGTTTTATTTATATTCCTGCAGAACCAATGTGGGGTATAGAATATGGAATATACAATATATAATATAATATACAATATATAATATAAAATAAAATAAAATAAAAATGGATGGCACCATGAAAGAAAGTATTGAATGTAGATGAAATATTGAGTGTTCAATATAAAGGATCAAATATATAAATATATAAATATAAATATATAAAGGCGGTATGACAGACTGTTAAAGTCTGTCATACCGGCCATGACGAAGGGAAATAGCCCTGAAACTCGAGTCGCCTTTATATATTTATATTTATGTATTTGATCCTTTATATTGAACACTCAATATTTCATCTACATTCAATACTTTCTTTCATGGTGCCATCCATTTTTATTTTATTTTATTTTATATTATATATTGTATATTATATTATATATTGTATATTCTATATTCTATACCCCACATTGGTTCTGCAGGAATATAAATAAAACATAAAAAACAGACAGTGTTGGAACTCTTTTAAACAAAATAATATATTCCTCTATACACAATCATACAAAAAACCCACCTTTTTTGTATTTATTTTTACTCGCATATATATATATATATATATATATATATATATATATATATATAATGAAAAGATAAAAAGGTTACATGAGTAAATTTATATAAAAATTTATATGAAAAGAACAAAATGCTTTGAAAACTTTGTCATGGATAAAAGAAAGAAAATATTCACATTCTTACCAAAATATGCTACGGATTTAATCATGCTGAGAGAGAAAGGAAAATGATTTGAAATAAATTAAATTAATCTGTCATAAGTTCTGGAAGTTCCAGGTTTTTATTACAAAATTCACATAGTGTTGATATTTTGTCTCCCGCTGATGGTTTTTGGTTGGAGTGGGGTGTGGGGTGTGATATTAGTAATAGTAGTAACAGTTAAAACAGTGGCAGTTGTCTTTTGTTTCTTGCTTGGGATGTACTTGGGATGTTGTCATTAAGGAGTGGCTGTCAGCAATAGAAGCAATAACAATGGTATTATTATCATTATTATTGTAGTAATACTAGTAGTAGTGGTGGTGGTGGTGGTAATAATGGTAGTATTTAGTTGTCACTATATCTGTTTTACTAGTAGAAGTAGCTGTGACAGCTTAAGTATTAATTGTAGTAGCAGTGGTGGTTGTGGCTGTTGAGCAGGAGAAGTGACCCCAGTAGTCATCAGAAAGAAACCAACTTCCAGCACCATTTGCTTCTTTGGTAGAAAACCATGTGAATTGCCAGAACTGATATCATGATTGCAAGTACATGCGTATCCAATTTTCTTTTCTATCAAAATACACAAGGTTTACAACAATACTGGATTTTTATTGTTACTACTTCAGGAAGCTTTTGACATTCTCTGTTTTATTCTTTTCTTATCTTACTACTTTCATATAACCATGACAGCCCATCTCTTCATCTGTTCATACTACTTGACTTTCAACAGTTACCAGTTTCTCAACATCAACTACTATTGACATTTTCTGTATTTTTTAATTTCTATTTTTGTGTGGTCATCACCTTGGGTTACAGCAAGTAAAGTTTCTGCCTATTATCATTGACATGAACACTTTTATTCTAGTATTTTTCAAAATATAATTGTTTTGGAAAGTAAATTTACCTTTTATATAATATGTCTGTATTTTGTACTCATAAACCTTCTCTGTCCATAAAATAAATATAAGAAGCATGCTGCTAGTTGAATGATAATAATCATTTCAAATTTTGGCACAAGGCCAGTAGGTTTGGAGAAGGGGCTAAGATGATTACTTACATTGACCTCAGTGTTCAACTGGTATTGGAAAGGATAAAAGACAAAGTTGATTGACCTTGGCGGAATTTTAACTCAGAACATAAAGACAGATGAAATAACTCTCAGCATTTTGCCCAGCATGCTAATGATTCTGCCAGCTTGCTGCCTTACTTAAATAATAGTAATATCCCTTTCTACTAAAGGTACAAATTTTGGAGGAGGGGATGAGTCAATTATATTGATCCCAGTGTTTCACAGATACTTTATTTATCAACCCTGGAAAGATGAAAGGCAAAGTCGACTTGGTGGTATTTGAACTTGGAATATAGCAACAGGCGAAATATCACTAAGCATTTCATCCAGCATGCTAATGATTCTGCCAGTTCACTGCCTTACTTCAGTAATAATAATAATAATAATAATAATAATAATCCTTTTTATTATAAGCACAAGGCCTGAAATTTTGGGGAGGGGACTAGTTGATTACATCAACCCCAGTGTTTCAGTGGTACCTAATTTATCGAACCCAGAGAGATGAAAGCAAAGTCGACATCGGCAGAATTTGAACTTAGAATGTAGTGACAGGTGAAATACTGCTAAGCATTTTGTGCAGCATGCTAACGACTCTGCCATGACTCTGCTAATGACTCTGCCAGCTTGCCACCAGACTTCAATAATAATAATAATAATAACCAGAGCACTCAGAGAGCACAAACCTCCGCCAAGGCAACACCAACATCCTCTCAACAATTAGCCAGAGAGGGTTTTTAAAATGAGAATATCTGAAATAAACTCGACTGCTCTCACAAACGAAAATACTAAAAATGAACCCAGCTGCTCTCTAAAATTAAGTAAAAAAACAGGAAGAATAATCCAGAATCCTTGTCCAGTACTAGATCAATCCCACAATCTAATCAGTTCATGCCAGTCACAAGGCCAGACATCCCAGAAAGTTTCATCCAAATCCGTCCAGCAGTTCTTGAAATATCTTGTCCACGGACAAACAAACAAACACGATTGAAAACAATACTGCCACCTTCACTAAGGCGGAGGTAATAATATTGATAATAATAACAATAATGATAATAATAATAATAATAATAATAATAATAATAATAATAATAATAATGATGATACTAATAACAAACAGGAAATGCATATTTCAAATTTATTGCATAAAATGTGCAAAAGCATGCAAGACCTATCACCAGAAATAAGTGGGCCAGTTCCCTGTGAAAATGATGACAATCTAAATAAAGGGCCAGATGTCTCTCCTCACATCTTACAAATAAAGCCAAAACTATATCTGTAGATATAAGAGGAATATGCTTCTATCCTACTTTACAGCGGTTCTCTACCCACAAAACATATTCCAATGAAAGCCTAGAAGAAAAATAATCCAGATCCAGAACCTCAACAAACTAGCTAATTTAAGGAGACATATTCTTGAAAAAAAAATGAATCAGAAATTGAAATTGAACATTTAAAAGAAAGAATATATTATGAAAACATCAAATATTGGTCACATAATACTTAACAGTAATAGAAGTATAGAGACTGTAAAATACAGCGATAGACCTAACATGTGCAACACAAAGTAATGAAATACCACAAACCCAAGGAGTGCACAACAATGAACAAAAAAAAAACAAAAAACAAACCAGGACAACACAAACAAAAATAGAAATGGAAAGGAATGTGAAGTAAACTTAAAAATTGGAAATTCTGAAATTGGAAATCATTGTTATGATACTTTGAAATTGAGTAATTCAAGATTTAAAAACTGTAGAACTTACTATTGACCAACAAAAGCAACTTCAAAAAATAGACTGAATGATAAGATTCCAACAACAATAAAAAACACAATTCTGGATATCATAGTTTTAATTACAATAGAAGCAGACATTAATGTTACCAGATTCAAAGAAATAATATATGCAGTAGCTTCTGTGGATGGGGAAGGAGAAGGCATTATGAAGATGAGATGTGGGGAAGGGAGATGCACATAAAAAGACACACTTTTATGTCCTCAATTTTACTTAGTTTGATAGGTAAGCAGTGCTTTTAAATAAAAATACAAAAGGCTGAGTGCTAATGCATCATCTTATAGAAAAAACAACTACAAGATAATGAAGTTCATTGCATGATTTCGTGTTCCTTTATCATTTATTTAATTTCATCATCATCATCATCGATTAACGTACGCTTTCCATGCTAGCATGGGTTGGACGATTTGACTGAGGAATGGTGAACCAGATGGCTACACCAGGTTCCAATCTGATTTGGCAGAGTTTCTACAGCTGGATGCCCTTCCTAACGCCAACCACTCCAAGAGTGTAGTGGGTGCTTTTACGTGCCACCGGCACAAAGGCCAGTCAGGCGGTACTGGCAACGGCCACGCTCAAAATGGTGTATTTTATGTGCCACCTGCACAGAAGCCAGTCCAGCGGCACTGGCAACGATCTCGCTCGAATGTCTTCCACGTGCCACCGGCACAAGTGCCAGGAAGGCGACGCTGGGCACAGGTTCCCTCAGCTGCTAGTTAGAAACTGGCTGTTTCTCTATTGGTAAGAAATCTTGAAATAAAACTGAATAATGACATACATACATACATTCATATATTCTTATATGATGGGAAACTGATAACAGGACTATGTTCTAGTTGTATCTTGTTTTTGTTAAAGTACTTTTCATATTTTTTTACATGTTCCTCTGCCATTTCAAACAATGAAATTAATAAATACTCCCTTAAATTTTTATCTTCAGGATGGAATACGTTATTGCCTTGCAAATTGGATTTGTATACATTTTGTCATGAGAATTTGTGGAGACCATAATGTCTTAATTTGAAATTTGATCCTTAGATTTATGTCATCATTTATGTTTTTTTTTGCATGTGACATGTATACATGTATGCCACCCACCTAGTCAGTGGGTGGCATCATTCAAAGGCTACAACAATGCATGGAAGCCCATTGTGACTAGTAATGCATAACAACATCCAGTAGACTGGTTCATATCAAGACATAGAGATACAGTGATATATGTTCTCACACATATGTATATATAAACACACACATGCACGCATGTACACACACGAATGCACAAGCATACACACACACATATATACATTAACTAAATTGTCAATATGTAGTTTTATTAACTTTAAAACTGCATCATCATTGTCATCATCATTTAACATCCAATTTCCATACTGGCATGGCCTGGACAGTTTGACCGGAGGTGGTAAGGCTAAGGGTTGCACCAGACTCCATTGTTGGTTCTGGCATGGTTTTTACAACTGAATGCCCTTCTTAATGCCAACCACTCCACAATGTATGGTACTGGGTGCTTTTTATGTGGTACCAACACTGGTATCAATTCTGGTGTGGTGGACAAGTCTTCTTGAGTATAGTAGGGTGCCAGATATCTTGATCCTTAGTCATCTCCTTCACAAGGCTCAGTGTCTTGAGATCAGCCTTCAGTACTTCCTTGTGTCTTTGGATGTCATGCATGACTCAGTTACAAATACACAAATATTAGGTAAATTATTTTTTTAATGGTGGAACTTGAGGTTGGTAAAGCTGTGAATAATAATGTATAGAATATTGGGTTCAGACACCCGTAGAAAAAAGTTGAAGGCTGCCCATGTAATTCAGTCTATATTTGTAAACATGACAATTGACAAGTCCCTTAACCTCATGGGCGTTGTTTGGGGTGCTGCAGTCATGTACTGTATATAAGGCAAGAAAGCCTCGTGGAGCCCATCTCTCTCCAGGCTAAACTCATTTCTACAGCTGAGTAGACTGGAGCAATGTGAAATGAAGTGTTTTCCTCAAGAACACAACAGATCACCTGGTCCAGGGATCAGAACTACAATCTTATGGTCATGAATCCAACACTCTAACCACGAAGCAATGCACCTCCACTCGTGATACTTAATTCTACAGCTGAGTAACATGAAGTGAAGTATTTTGTTAAAGAACATAACAAATCACCTGTTCCAGGGATCAAAACCACAATCTTATGATCATGAGTCCAACACCCTAACAACTAAGCCATGCATCTCTACATGACAGTTGTTCTGACTGTTATATCAAAGCAACACTTTGAATTTTCTTCATCCATTGAATAGTTTCTTATATTATTAGAATTTGGAAACTTTAAGAGATATGAAATAAATTATATTTTTGATGATAAATCTTGAAGAGTATAAAACACAGGTGTGCCTGTGTGGTAAGAAGCTTGTTTCCTAACCACATGGTTCCAGGTTCAGTCTCACTTGGGCAGGTGTCTTCTACTATAGCCTTGGGCTGATCTTGTGAGTGGATTTTGTTGACAGAAACTGAAAGAAGCCCATTATATATATGCATATATCTATGTATGTGCATCTTTGAGTCTGTGTTTGTCCCATCTCCATCACTTGACAACCAATGTTGGTGTGTTTACGTCCCCGTAACTTAGCGGTTTAGTAAAAGAGACTGATAGATTAAGTACTAGGCTTACAAAGAATAAGGCCTGGGTTGATTTCTTCAATTAAAAACCCTTTAAGGCAGTGCTCCAGCATGGCTGCAGTCAAATGACTGAAAAAAGCAAAAGAATAAAGAATAAAAGAATATATATATCTCCCACCCATGATGCCTGCATGGATGGCAGACATTAAATGATGATGATGATGATGATGATGATGATGATGATGATGATGATGATGATGATGATGATGATGATGATGATGATGATGATGATGATGATATATGAGTATATAAACGTATGTAATGGAATCAAGACATACTGAATAAAGTTATTGAATCATTTTATTTATTTATTTATTTTTACAGTTTAAAAAGCTGAAGCCACAGTGCCAAAAAACAACTGGATAGTGCTTAATTGTCATGGCAACAGAGAGAAAGATGGTGCAACAAAACGATAACAGTCCATGTCCAATCCAGACAGCTGCAATACTTACTGTGAGAATGGTGATGCAAGGAAAAGTAAGTTCTGTTGTTTGCCTTGAATTGTATCTTGTGTATGTATGTATATGTATGTGTGTGTGTGCATGTGTGTGTGCATGCATGTGTGTGTGTATGTATGTATGTATGTATGTATGTGTGTATATATATATATATATATATATATATATATATATATATATATATATAATGTACTGTTCTGTGATAAAAGATTCAACAAAAATGTACTCCATCTGGTGAGAGATAAATATTATTTATTTAAAAAGCACAATACATGTATTTAAGCACTAGTAATAATTTCATATATTGAGAAATACTCAAACATATTCTTCAGGCGCAAACCACAAATCATAATGAATTTTTAAAAAATTGAATAATAGAAGAAACATGAAAAAACTGAGAAGGTACCATATAGAAAATGCAGAAGGTAAAAAACGGAGAACGAACAATGGAAAACGAAAACTCAAAAACTAAAATGTAAAAACTTAAAAGTAAAAAGGTAAAAAAACTATCTCCCTTAGACCTTAAATGATAAGGCTGGAAAGATGTCAAGTTAGTCAGGAATAGGCGGAATTTTCCAATTCTTCAAAATATACTTATACATATGCATGCAACCACTGAAAATTTCTGACCTAGAGTTCAGTAGAGAGTTAGAGATCTTAGATCTGAACAGGATCTGTGCTCTTTCAGCTAATTTATTCGATCCATTAACATAAGGTATGGATTTCTCAGTTACTTTCCACTTAACCAAATGTGGTGTTTCGTTATCTTTTCAAACTCCATACATAGCTAACCAACTTAGTAGCTTCACTTTTGTCCTTATGTCAGAAAGAGGCTATGTGACTGGCATTGTGATTTTTAAATTCACCTTCACATAATCCAATATAGGTCTTCTTATCTGTTGTGTTATTATTTAGGGTTGCAGCAACTGCTGCCTCATATGATAGATTTAATCATAACTCATTGGTCAAGTGGACAGGATTTTGGGTCACGACAGTTACAAGTGGATTCAGGCTCTTGATATTTACCACATGTAATGGTACTCTTTGAGGAAGCTGCCCACTATTATAATAATGCCCTAACCAATAGTGACTTCAAAGATAAATTAATATATAATCCCTCTAATGATAATGAAAATATTAATAATAGATCAGTGGCATCAAAGATAAAGTAATACACAACCCCTCTAGTGTTAATCAGAATATTAATAAGAAACCTAAAAATAGACCAAGGGAAATTATTTGGTTCGCACCTCCCTTTTCCATTAATATAAAAATTAACATAGATAAAGGCTTCCTGTTTCTCCTAGACAAACACTTTCCAGCAACTCACAGATACAGGAAAATATTTAATAGGCGTTCTGTGAACTTATCATATAGATGCTGTCCCAATATGAAGAGTATCATTACACATGTTCAATACCGAGAGCCTGAATCCAGTTACAACTGTCGTGACCCAGGATCCTGTCCACTTGACCAATGACATATGATTAATTCTATTATATATGAGGCAGAAGTTACTGCAACCTTAAATAATAATACGACAGATAAGAAGACCTATATTGGATTATGTGAAAGTGAATTTAAAAATCACAATGCCAGTCACATAGCCTCTTTCTGACATAAGGACAAAAGTGAAGCTACTAAGTTGGCTAGCTATGTATGGAGTTTGAAAAGATAACGAAACACCACATTTGGTTAAGTGGAAAGTAACTGAGAAATCCATACCTCATGTCAATGGATCGAATAAATGTAGGTTTTGCTTAGCTGAAAGAGCACTGATCCTGTTCAGATCTAAGATCTCTAACTCTCTACTGAACTCTAGGTCAGAAATTTTCAGTGGTTGCAAGTATATTCTTTTATATTCTTTTTTTCTTTTACTTGTTCCAGTAATTTGACTGTAGCCATGCTGGAGCACCACCTTTAGTCGAACAGATCGACCCCAAGACTTATTCTTTGTAAGCCTAGTACTTATTCTATCGGTCTCTTTTGCCGAACTGCTAAGTTATGGGGATGTAAATACACCAACATCAGTTGTCAAGCAATGGTGGGGGTACAAACACACACACACACACACACACACACACACACACACACTGGGTTTCTTTCTGTTTCTGTTTACGAAATTCACTCACAAGGCTTTGGTTGGCCCGAGGCTATAGTAGAAGATACTTGCCCAAAGTGCCATGCAGTGGGACTGAACCCAGAACCATGTGGTTAGTAAGCAAGCTACTTACCACACAGCCTATGTATAAATATATTTTGAAGAATTCCTGGCTAAATTCATGTCTTTACAGCCTTATCATTTAAGGTCTAAGCAGGATAACTCTTTTACCTTTTTACTTTTTATTTTTTACATTTTAATTTTTGTGTTTTAATTTTCTATTTTCCATTTTCTGTTTTTTACTTTCTGCGTTTTCTATGTGCTGCCTTCTCAGTTTTTCACATTTCTATTATTCAATTTTTTTAGTTTGCTATGATATGTGGTTTGCACTTGAAGAATATGTTTGAGTATTTCTTAACATATGAAACTATTAGTAGTGTTTAAATACATGTATTGTGCCCTTTAAATAAATAATATGTATTTATGTATGTATATTTGTATGTATGTGTTTATGTATGCATGAGTGCATGTGTGCATGTGTCCGTGCATGCATGCATGCCTGTATGTATGTATGTATGTATGTATGTATGTATGTATGTATGTACGTATGTATGTATGTAGTGTGTATGTATGGATGGATGGATTCTCATATTTTATTTTGTATGGTATGTTAGATTTTCTTCCTATGTTTTTCCTGTGTTGGAATTCTGAAATGTTTATTATTCTATGTAAATTATTGTTAAAACCTTTCATAAATTGCACTCCATTAAAATGAATGAGTTTAAGATGTATAATTTCTGAGTTAACA
>NC_142943.1:16796443-16883943 GCF_046866305.1 Octopus bimaculoides
ATCTTGTACACAACACCACATTTGCCTTTAGCCTCCTCCCACATACACCACATGGATCCACCTTACTCACTAACACTTCTCTTTCCACCCCATTCACTATCACCTTTGTCTTCTCGAGGTTTACCTTCAAACCCTTGCTTTCAAATGCCTCCTTCCATTTCCAAAACTTCTCCCTCTATCATTCCATTGTTTCACTCATCAGAACAAGGTCATCTGTATACAGTATCTCCATTAGCAACCCCTCTCTTGCACTCTCCATCACCACATCAACCACTATTGCAAACAACAATGGTGACAACACAGATCTCTGATGCACACCAACTTTCACAGCAAACCCCTCCAACAGCTCTGATCCAATTCTCACTCTTGTCTTTACCCCCTCATACAACTCATCACTGCTTTCACTATTACCTCTAGTACACCTCTCTTCCTCAATGCCCACTCAATCACCTTCCTGGGAACCCTGTCAAATGCCTTCTCCAGATCAACGAAGCACATGTACAACTCCTTCCCCTTATCTCAGTATTACTCCTGCAATCTCCTTATAATGAGCACTGCATCTATTGTCCCCCTTCCTAGCATAAAACCAAATCGCATCTCACCTACATCCACCCCTTCCTGAATTCTCCTCTCCAATACCCTTTCCACTATCTTCATTGCATGCTCCAATAACTTCACTCCTCTATACGCCCCACAACTCATTGCATCTCCCTTCCCCTTGAAGATCGGTACCACCGCACTTAGTTCCCAATCATCTGGCATTCCTCTTCCAACAATCCCTATCTCTCCACTTGCAGTTATCATTTCCACACTTACTTCTGATAGACCAGCTGCCTTTCCTGTTTTCATTTCTTTCATTGCCTCCACTACTTGTTCCCAACTAACCCTCTCCACTGGCCTTTCACCACAGCAACTTCCACCCTCTGATCCCATTCATTCTCCTCATTCATTATTCCCACCATATGCTCCTTCCAAACTCTTCCCCTGTCCTTCTCACTAAAATTCAGCTTTCCATCACTCTCCCTCAAGCATCTTCCTCCCTCAAAATCTCTTCCATCATTTTTCACTCTATCTGGGTACTCATCCAGCCTGCTCAACCTCTCCTCAGCTTCCTTCCTCATAGATCTTACAACCACCCTCTTTGCATGATTCTTCATGTTATTATACCTGGCTTTCATTTGCTCAGTCCTATTATTACATAAAGCTTTGTATGCCTCCGTCTTCCTCGCTATCGCATCTCTCACCTCTTTGTTCCACCACCATGTATCTCCTTGATCTCTCCTACCCTTCGTCCTTCCACACATTTTGTCACATGCCTTTAGTACCCTTTGTTTAAAAGACTTCCACAAATCCAGTGCATCAATGCTTACCAACTTCCCAACTCTCTCCTCAAACCTTGCTCTTGTTTTCTCTTCCTTCAGTTTCCACACCTTTCTCCTCTCAACCATTCCTTTTCTCACATGCTTTTTAACTTTCCTCTTATCCAAGTCAGCAACCACCAACCTCTGCTGCAATTCCCCTGGTATTTCTTTACATCTTTCAGATATTTTCTGTTTTTCCTGCCAACCAACAGGAAATCAATGTCTGTCTCATTCCCTTCCACACTGAAAATCACCTTCCTTTTCTCTGTTTTCCTAAACCACATATTTGCTACACACAACTCTTTCGCATCACAAAACTCTAACAGCAGCTTTCCTTCCAAATTTCTCTCCCCAATTCCATTTCCCCCATGCACACACTCAAATCCCTAGATCCATCTCCCAACATGTCCATTAAAATCACCCATACCCCAAACCAATTCATCTGCCTTGTGTAAGTCCCACTCATTTGCCATTTCATCAAAGAATCGCTATTTCTCAGCGACTCCTCTTCCACTTTGCGAACCATACCCACAAATCACCCTCACCACTTCTTCAAATGCTAACACTACTGTCATCACTCTGTCACTCTTTCTCCTGACCTCCACCACCTTCTCACAGATTTCTTCCTTCACATCTCCAGTCCCCCTGCTATTTCCCAACCACCACAGCTTGTACCTTCTTCCCTTGAACCCCACAAATCTTGCACCCTGGCCCCTCCACCTAACCTCCTGCACACAGCACACATCCACCCTCCTGTTCCTCAATTCCTCACACACCTCAGTTCCCCTTCTACACATACTGCCCATATTCCAACTTCCCAACCTCACCCCAAGCTTCTCCTCAGGATGTTGGCCATCATAAGACAAGTCATGCTTGCGCAACCCAGGATGGGGGTTTGCACCTTCCTCTTTCAGGTAAGCAGGTGCAGCCCACCCCAACCTTTGGGTTGGCTGGTGCCCATCCTCCTTTGCTATTTTCATGAGGCTTTTTGATAGCTGGATTTTCTACTTGCTTATCCCCAACCCCAGTTTCTAGACATGAGTGGTCCCGAGATCAAGGCCTCTACCAAGTTTTTTAAGAAATGTGGTGGAAAACTAGCTCATGAAGGCAGGGATGCTACTCCCTGAGACCCCTTTAGAGCTCCCCTACCTACATATATACATATATACATGCCATCATTATCATCATCATTTAATCTCTAGCATGGATTGGGTAGTTCAACAGAATGTGATGATTTCAAGGACTGCATTCTGTTGCTATTCTTAACACCTATCGCTTTATAAAATGTACTGGCTGGCTTTTTGTGATATCAACACTAGTGAAGATTGTTTCATAATTTGCAAGGATAAGGGCTTCAACCAACCCCCATAAGGGTTGAGAATGGGTAATGATTCCAGGCAGGAGAATGAAGGAGATTAACTAAGCTCAGAGAAACAGATAGAAAAGAGGCATTAGTGACAGGGGTTATTTAGGAAAAAGAGGGAGATAGAATTGAAAGGTGAGCTGTGTAGAGAGGCCTAAGGCTATTCTACATTATGAGGATGAGTGTGTACAGAAAGTTTGAAGAAAAAGGGAGAGAAAGGGAACAATGAGCTAAGGTGGAAAAAATTCGTGTGGGAGACATTGAACAAAGGGGGTATAAGAGTCATTGGGGTAGGCCAGAAGAAGAAAGACGAAAAGAGTATTGAGGACACAGAAAAGATATAGGGAGATGGAAGTGACAAAAAACGAGGTACAAAGCAAGTTTAGTTGAGGAAAGAGTTGTTTAAAGGTGTCATGGAGGCTGGGAGAAGGGGAAGAAGTGAGTGTGATTGCAGTAAAAGCATCCAAACAGAGAGGCAGAGGAGAGAGGATGGTGAGAGTCAAGAGGACGGGAAAACTGGGTTGGTGCAGTGAAGAAAAGAAGAACTAGAGGGCATCCTAGGGATGAGATAATGGTAAGAGTGACAATAGAGTGATAAAGGTTAGGGAGTCATAGAGTGAGGAGATGTAAGGTGATGGAGCTACAAGGTAGGCTTCATGGAGAGTTAATTACTTCTTAAACATTACCCTTGTGTTAGGGTGTTTTTTGCCATGGGTGGGCATGTCTGCTCTAGCACTGCATTTTGCCAACTAGTGCACCCTTTGCCATCCCTTCCATAAAATGTAATATCTACAGATCAACCTTCATCCCAAGTCTTCCTTGGTCTCTTGTATTCTTCCCCTATATTCCAGGAATAACCCCTTTCCTGCTTCAAGTGGGTCCCTGATTTTCATGACCTTTTTGTCCACAATTTTTCTAACTCTTCTAAAATCTCTTTGATTAAATGTTACACACAACATCAGATTCACTTCTGCTTTTTCCTTGGGTGTATCGAGTTTCACTTTTTGTTGTATTTTTGCTTTCTATTTGCATACGTTTCAAGCACATGCTTTTGTTTGTCTGACCCTGTATTGTATTATTTTTGTCCGAATACTTCTTCTTTGCCTAAGTGCGCAGTGCCTAGTTGTGTTATTTTCTATATGTTATACACATTTGTAAGTAAAGGTGCTTTGATTATGTATTTGAATATTTTTAATCATACCTAATGTACCTGCTTTATAGGAACTGTTTCTGTTTTTAGGTTCCACATTTGAGTTACCTCTATTTCCAGATCTTTGTATTTTGAGAGTTTGTCCATTAATTTCAGAGATACATTGTCATTTGTTGGTATTGATACATAGACCAGAAGGCATTTTTTTTCTTGGTAATCTCTGACTACTATATCTGGTCTATTAGCCTTCATTTCTCTATCTGTGTGTATTGGCATATCCCAGAGTATGGTTGCTTTCTCATTTTCTGAGACCTTTTCTGGGGTGTGCCTATACCATCTTTTTTCTGTTCTCATTCCATAGTGTTGGCATAGCTTCCAGTGTATATAGGTATGATTATTATTATTATTATTATTATTATTATTATTATTATTATTATTATTATTATTATTATTATTATCATCATTATTATTATTATTATTGAAGCTATTATATGCTATATTAGTCAGCAAGGATGATGTCTTGAGGTTTGGTGATAACAATTCTCTTCAAATTTCAAGAATCTTTCTAATGTTTGCTGCAAGAAACTTGCAGCAAACAGGTTTGTCTGTTCTATAGGTTGACAATGTGAGTCTCAATTCTAATATTCTTCAGTCTTTTACATAGCAGCCTTTTACAATTGCACTGATTACAACAGGAATAAATGGAATCTTATTCTTCCATAATCTCTTCATCTCTCCAACTAGGTCTTGATAATTCTCAGTTTTCTCAATTTTTTTGGTATCCATCTTTATTATCAAATTGTATTGCAAAGTCTATAAGCTTACGTTTTTTTTCTTTTTGGTCTCTACAATCATATTTGATCACTTTGCTTCAGTAATATGGTCAGTCTTTATGAGGAAATCCTTTAAAATTCTGTAATTATTATTCACCTCCACGGCTTCTAGATTGTGATCATGGCATTCTTCTGCTACTTTGTATCTGCACACTTTTATCAACACAATCATGCTTGTGTTTACACAGGTCTTGTATGAGCTTATTGCATTCATTCAAAAGATGGTTAATACTTTTGTCTCCTTTCCCATGGATTCCTAGTTTGCTCTCTCACTGAGTATTTTCAGTTTTTGCCTTTATCAGATTCATTCTAATGACTTGTTCCTGAGTAGCTATGATTAATGAATGATTATTACGACTATTATTATTGTTTCGTTGACAGTATTATGACTTCTACTATTACTATTTTTTATATACCTCTTGTACTCATACTACCACAATGACTACAATCCATACAATATAGTTAAAATAAACTTTGGAACTATTATCACTAATACTAAAATGTTTTGATATGGCTTAGAATTAATATCATACTTTTTAAATTTTGAATGATTTGAGGTTGATATAATATGAAGGTTAAGATAGGTTTAGCAGACTAAGAAAGTTTAACAGTTGATTGTTAAAGACTGTAATATTTATGATATGGTGGAAAATTATCTTTAAGAATTTTAAAGAAAAATTTTTGTTTAATTGAAAAGGAAGCATCATACCAAGTAATTTTCTGTTCTGTGTTCCTTCTTGTACTATGCAATGGTAAATTATTATTATTTTGAGGGATGAGAGAATCCTTCCTTACCTTAGTAAATAAATTAGTGAAAGGTATAAAGTTAGGTATTATTATCAATATCTGTACACTGGTGGTGGTCTGCTGTGAATGAAAGCAAAGAGTTGGCTCTGGACTTGTTTCAGCTCATGTTTTCTTTGTGCTCTTGCAATCCTGCTCTGTTCATAAGAGTTGGCACCTCTGTTGGTGCAGTTGCACCATGCAGAGTGGTCCTGTGCTTGCATTTACCAGGTGTTGGCGTTGATCTGAAAGTATTTCAGTGAGGCTTTGAGTGTATGTTTGAAACCTTTTCTGCTCAACTTGTGTGCACTTGCCTGCTGCCAATTCACTGCAAAACAGTTTTTTGGGTAGTCGTGTGTCAGGTATTTGAACAAGATGGCCTACCCACTTGACCTGTGGAGAACCTCAGCAGTGTGTAAATGCTTGGCAGATCAGCTGGAAAAAGGACCTCCATGTTTAGGACTTTGTCTTGCCAGGTGAGTTTTAACACTGCTTTCTCAGACAGTTCATGTGGAAGCGGTTTATATAATATTCAGAAGAATGGTAATTTGGTATAGTAGACTTCTTTTAAGTCTATGGCAGAAAGGGAAAATGGATTTTAGCCTGGTGGTTGTAATATTGATGATATTTATCTGAATGTAAACTTAACTGCATATTTATCACAAATACTACTGTATGAATTCTGTTGTAAAAGTTATATAAATTGTATCTGAACTTCAACTTATTATTTTTTTAATTTCAGGAAGTAGGAAGTATAATTGGAAAGGTAAGCATATTTTGTATGTTTTCTTTTCTTTCTTACTTTTAAAGAAAAGTTAAACTCAAACTAGTTAAGACTTTTTGTGTGTGTGTAAGTGTGATGATTTAATCATGCTTTTATTTCATTATTTATACTATTTTATGTATTCATCATTGATTTTCCATTTTTATATCATTTAAGCAGGATACATGTTTGTTACTTTTTTTTCCTCGTAAAAGTCAAATGAATCCCCATAGATACACGTCTGAAAGTAAAGCTATTATTTTCTATTGGAGAATAGTAATTTCTTATCAGGCACAGATTTCAAAAATGCAAATAATATAAGGCAAACTAAAACAGTTGAAGTTTTTTAACTGAAATATACATTAGATCTATTTTTACTTTATAGTAATGTTTCTTCAAAAATTAGAAACATATTTCTGTGTTATTTAAAATTGTTTATTGTTGAAACATGGTTTTAAAAAATTTCATTCTGTTATCATTTTTTTGAGTAACATAGCATTTGAGTAGACAGAATTTTGGGGCTACAACTCTAGATAACATTTATATTGATAATGTTGTTATGAATCTCAACATTTTATTTTATAAACTCTTTTAACACCGTGGTTTAATCTATAATAAGAAACCAACATAAAAAGGTTTAAAATTAAATTATTAATAAGAGAATTAAAGAATAAACTAGAACTGCTTGTCTAGTCTATTGGTTCTCAAATTTCTAAAACTTGCAGTGTATTTTAAAGCAAAGAAAATATTTTGGCACTCTTTTTGCATAGAGTAAAAAAAAAATTAATTAAAAAAGATATTTTTATATATCTTAGTCTACAATATAAATAATTTAAACTACAAAAAATGTTTAAGTTCCTACTTCTTTATTCAATACATGAAGCATAGTTTCTTGATTTTTAGAATTTCCGTTATATATGTTTGTTACTTTTAAATATAATTTTATACTGCACTCCAGTGTGCCACAGAACACCGTTTGGAAACCACTGGTTTACACAAACATTGATCGAATCCATATAAAATCTAAGTCCACAACATTAGTCAGATAGATCCTATTTTTAATGCCCTCAGTAAGATAATAACCTGTGGTGTAATCACTTTGTTTAGTTTTCTCAGTGTAGCTAAAATTTATATCTAACAAAAACAATATACCATACATTACAGTAGAAATTTTGGATCTTTTTTAAAACAGGGGCCACATTTTTCATTAACGAAACACTTTGAAACTTGGAACACTGGTAGAATGTGTCATATAAAACATCTTTTTCTCTTAGTCTTCTTTTAAAAAAAAGAAATCCATAAATTATTCCATGTTAAAGTTGTCGTATTTCTGTAATTTCAACCAATCACTGACGTCCATTCAGCCGATATACATTAAGTGCCGACTACATAAACAAACGATTCTGAAACAATTAACCCTAACCCTAACCCTAACTCTAACCCTAACCCTAACCCTAGGGTTAGGGTTAGGGTTAGGGTTAGGGTTAGGGTTAGGGTTAGGCTTAGGCTTAGGGTTAGGGTTAAAGCAAATTTAAAATGAAAAAAGCAAATAAAACGAAGAATCGTTTGTTTATGTAGTCGGCACTTAATGTATATCGGCTGAGTGGACGTCAGTGATTGGTTGAAATTATCGAAATAAGACAATTTTTTACATGAAATAAATTCGAATACAAAAATATTTTTCTGTTCTATAACACAAAATAGATAAGTATACGAAGTTTGAAAGTCTTTCGGTACCAAAAACACTACGTAAAACATTAATGAAAAATGTGGCCCCCGTTTTAAAAAAGATCCGAAATTTTTCAAAAATTATTATGTAGTGCATTATTAATTTATTAAAACTGATATAAGTTTTTTCAAGTTTATTGCAATTTCTATAGAATGATTACAGAGAATGATAACAAAGAGCAAGCAAATATAAAAGTCTTCTAATTCATGTAGCTTTACTGCTAATGATAGAGTAACAGTAGAACACTTGCTGTAAGAGTCTCTACTCTTTATTCTGATATTAAAATACTAACAAAATCCTGACCTGATGTTTACATTGACACTAAACCTGTATTGTTTCTATCTTAAAGATTTAGATGTTGTGGGTGGAAATGAAAGCTTTTTCATGAGTTTAAATATATGCTGTTGTGTCCCTACTGAAGAATAGTAACTGTTTATATACATATAAATGGATCTTCAATTGGTTTCAATAATAAGTATTGTTGATCAAAAAGGCTAGCTGCTCAATGTAATGTTTATGAAGAAACAGTATGACAAAGTATGTGACATGGTAGGCCCATTCAAGTGTATATATAGTCCATCTGATGAGCGTCTACATAATTCCCACTGACCCAATTTTACTCATTAGGTTTTGCTTGAACAGAAGGTATGGTAGAAAATAACTTGCCCAGTGTGCTGAACAGTGGAGTTAAACCTAGGACCTAATGACTGCAAAATGAACATCTGATCTCATTCTTACAGCTACACTCTCGGGGTATCCCCTCCACTACTAACTTGGTCACTTAGATAACAGAAGCTATCTACTACCTCCAGTTTGCCCCACTGTCAGTTGATGAAGTCTATTTTCTGTACATTTTCAGCGCTTATTGTACCTGTGCACCTTCCACATACAAAAGCTAGTTTCCCTGTTAACTTTCTTCAGATATTGCTGCATCTTTTATGTGTCCAAAGCTTACACTGTGTGCATCTTATGGAGTTTCTACCTACACCTTTCCTACAAAGTGAGTGGGGCCATCTACCTGAAGGGATTTGTGATTTGTCTGCCTTCCTACTTACTATGACTTTTGCTAGGTTAACTCTAAGGCCCTTTGATTTTATACCTTACTTCCATACCTGGAACTTCTCTAGTTCAGGTAGTAATTCATCAGCATAGAGGAGCTACCAGGGGCAGCCTGTCTTGAATTCTTCTGTTATTGCCTGGAGGACTATGATGAACAAGAGGAGCTGAGCACCGACCCTTGGTGAACCCCTACTTGTACCCTGAATTCTTTGGTGTACTCATTGCCCACCCTCACCTTACTGGTAGCGACCCTGTACAAGGCTTGTATGGCACTCACCAACCACTCGTACATCGCTAGTTTCTGAATTGACCACTAGATAAGGGACTGGGGGACTCTGTCAAAAGCTTTCTCCAAGTCAACAAAAGCCAAGTACAGAGGTTTATCTTTGGATAGGTATTTCTCCTGCAATTGCCTTACCAGAAATATAGCATTAGTGGTGTTTCTAACTGGCACAAAACCAAACTGCATCTCATCTAAACTAACTCTCTCTTTAATTAGTTGGGCTATGAATCTCTCCTCAACTTTCATCATCTGATCCAACTATATATATATATATATATATATATATATATATATATATATATATATATATATATATATATATATATATATATATATATATATATATATAGTAAATCCCCAAAAAACGAAAAGCAGACACAAAAAAACAACGCAAGGACATGGTACATGCAAAGTATTAGCAGACGCTAAAGGAAGGATGTTTGGCCATTTCAAGTGACTCCTTTAATTAATTAATGAAAACATTACATCGTTTGAAAGAAATCGATCTCTTCAGATGATTGCATAGACTTCAAACATAGAGGATACAACCATTTCCTTAGCATATTCACATCAATAATGTTTGAAGTCTATGCAGTCATCTGAAGAGAATGGTTTCTTTCAAATAATGTAATGCCTTTATTAATCAATTAAAAGAGTTGCTTGAGATAGCCGTAATAAAATGACACATGTACATCTTTCTTACCCATTTATATTTTATTCAGCTAACCTGGAATTTGCACTTCAGAAACACTATAGAAAGTACTTTTATAAAGTACTTCTTACTTCGCAGCTATACCTGTGCCTATATCTTACTGATAAGAATAAAGTTTCTCAAATGGGTAGAGAAATTTGAAGGATTGTTTTGGGATATCTTCATTTATCTGGGTTGTGTTGTCTGCACATGGCAGGAATATCAGGTACAACACCCCTGCACGGAGTCTTGATATTCAATATTCAATTGATATTGTTTGAGAGTGTGGATTATACCGACCTAGCAAGGTACCTCAATTTAAGTACCTAATTCAATGGAAACTTAATTATATATATATATATATATATATAGCGAGAGAGAGAGAGAGAGAGAGAGAGAGAGAGAGAGAGAGAATGATTAAACGTGACTTGAACAAATAAAGCTTTGAATAATAAGTAAATATTGGTTAAAAAATCCCTTTTGGATAGAAAGTACCAAAGGCTGCTCATAGGACTCAAAGATCTGCATCTCCAGTAGACAAGACAGGCATTCTATCATTGGGCCAAAACAATACTTCAAATTTCTCTACCCATTTCAGAAACTTTATTCTTATCAGCAAGATATAGGCACAGGTATGGCTGTGAAGAAGTTTGCTTCCCAATCACATGACGATATGTGCATCTCTGATCATGAGCAGAAGTAGTGGGGGAGCATCATAGCCATGTGTTGAGAGGAACTTTTTGGGTGTTTGAATAAAACACCTTTGGAAACATGGGTGTTTTGCTTAACATCCTTAAACAAACCTTATTGAGGGACCTTTTGAGCGGGATGGGCTACTTGACATGAAGAAAATTCTAAAATTCCACCTGCGAGGTCATGCGCTGTTTATCTTGATATGAGAATCACCATGTTGCACACATATGGTTGTGATGCATGTGCCTGGTGTACCCTTATCAGATGGGTAGTCATGATGGGTATAATGGGCTTCGTATATTTTACCCTGGTGTCACTTTGATGGCAAGGACTGCTCTCTCACTCAATAATAATAATAATAATAATAATAATAATAATAATAATAATAATAATTCTGTGTGTTTAGAAAAAATCTCAAAGGGGGAGGTGTTGTGGTGGATGCCCCCAGATGAGAAGTGGGCTGGTCCACTACAAATGAATAGTGGATGGACACAGCCAGTAATATCATTCGGCAAAGGTACGCCATTCGAACCTGCGATACATCAGATAGTATCTGAAGAATGTGAGTCACTTTGCTCTGTTCTAATTTGCAGAACCCAAGCATTTCTTTCTGCATCCTAGATTTAAGAGCTGTAGGCTTCTCATCAGTTCTCCTTAGATGTTCTATTTTGCCTGAATTTTTGAAGAGCATTCACATCTACTGGGCAGCTGATCTCTATAATGATGTATGACTTTTACTTCTTATCCCTTACAACCATATTTAGCCTGTTGTGCTTACACCAGATTGCTACTTTTATTGGAATCCTCCATAGAATTCTTTATTTTTAAAGGTGTTGATACTCTCTGATTCTAGTGTGCCTTTGGTATGGCCATTAAAACAATTCTTTCTTGTGGATAGCATTGTAAACTAAAATTGCTGATGATATCATGTTGCTTAGGGAGGTAGTATGTTGTAGATATTTTGGGGTTTCTTCTGGTGTGATAAATGATATCTTCCACACTAATCTGGCATAATTGACACTTTCTGTCACAGCATGCATGTTTAAAGGCATCTACATCTCTTTTGTTGATTAGGTATTTAGTAGCTATCTCCTCTTCATGCATACCCAAAACATAGCCTTTTAAATGAGATGTGTTTTGCATGAGACAGGTCCAGGAGAGGCTACTATTCTTGTTAATGTTGCTAGAATACTTCAGCCTGTGTACCATGTACCTACGCATAACTTTCTGCTGAGAGGTAATTTTTTATTCCCACTTAAACGTAGATGTTCTGTTAGAACAAACTACACTGAGGTAGATAATATGATTAACTTCCATATTGGCTTTTGGTGCAAAATTCACTCTTGTTTATATCGCTAGAGGGGAAATAAATTTCTGCCACCTCCAGATCACATGATTTTGACCTTCTTTGGTCTTGTCAATGATGGATGCTTGACTGCTAGAAATAACAGTGACTCATCTCTCCACCAACGATATATAGAATAACAGTGTCAGAACAGGTGCTGGCGTCACAATTAGCCATTGAGCTTGTTAAAAAATATATATTAGTGATAGAGGTAGTATTAATACTAAGAGATAATATCTATCCCCACTTAAACATGGATGTTCTGTCAGAACAAACTATACTGTGGTAGATGCCATGAGAGAAACTCTCATATTGGCTTTTGGTGCAAAATGTCAATATATATCTTTTAACTTTCTGCTGGTATAGTGAGTATTTCTCTTCTATCTTTGTTTAATTAGGTCAATCCAGTCACCCCTGGTTCACATAACTATATTCATTTTTCTCTTCATTGTTTAGTAAATGTTGTCTATATGACAGAATGTGATACTGAAAGGCAGTGTTGACTGATCTTATCCCACTGTTTAACATAGATCCTGTCAGTGTCAGTGTTGATGTAGAAGTTACATTTCATTTTTAGTATCTTCTAGTTTTCATGTCCAAGTTGCAAGTTTTTTTTCAGGTGTCTTGTCTAGTATCCCCATGGACACTGCTAAAACATTGTGGGGTGTAGTTTCATTAAATGTGAGCAGTTCTAATCTTTTAAAGTGTACTGAAATGTTCTTTTGCTACTCCTTTTATTCACTGCACCAATGTATGCAATATTCACATCTGTTCTAAGGTATTTTTTACAGTCACCTCTGGTGATAAGGGAGACAAACAGGCCATTGATATTCCATATTTTTTGCTTTGATGGCAACCTTTCCTCATTTGTGTGTGCATGTGCATTTGTTTATATATATATATATATATATATATATATATACACATGAATGTACGTGTGCATATGAGGGACTGTCCTGTAGGTTTTGATGTATGAATATCTGACAACCTACACTTTCTTTCTCTGTCATAATGCTTATGTGACATTTGAGTCCCACCAACAATTTGCAAAGCAGCCCACATTTGTCGCAAGTATGAGGATTATGGATTAATGCAGGCGGTATATTTGCAGCCACTTTTTTCCTTTGTCTTGTACCCCTAAGCCTGTTAATGCTGGTTGAAACAAAGTCTCTTATACTGTTTTGACATGATGATCTCCATTTTGTTCACTCCAAGGCTGTTTGCTCAAAGGTGTTGTGAGGTATATCAACTGCTTGTCGTTATATCTGAGCCATGGTTGGCCAACATTCCTGTACTCACTATCAACCTTGCTGTATATGAGGACTGAGTATTCTTTCATCACTCATTATTTTCCTGTGCTTGCATCAATTAGAAATCATTGAGGCAGATTTTCTGCACCTGACTGCCCTTCCTGTTACCAACTGTCACTGGTTTTCAAGCAAAGTATTTAATATTACTCTCCATGTTCAGACATATTTTTCAATGAAGACTGGAGACAAATGACACTACTTCGTGTGATGGTGATGCTAATTTACAACCATCACGTAATGTCAAAGGAAAGGTATACACACAAGCTCACACACACACATACTTATTTTACTACCATTTAACTGTCAAATTATGTATGTTTGTGGGGGGATGTATGCATGCATATATGTCTATTTGTACATATGAATATATAGAATTATTTACAAATAAGGGTTCTGAATTCCAGTTCAAATTTCAAATTTGGTCAGGGACAATATATATACCCATATATATGTATACATATACAATGGGTGTCCTCTAATATTTATCAAATTCACTCACAAAGTTTTGGCTGGCTTGAACTCTTGTAGTAGACATTTGCTCAAGGTACCATGACTGCATGGAACTGAAACCAACACCATGTGTTAGGAAGCAAGCTCCTTAACCACACAAACACCTGTGTCTGTACACAGATACACACCTGTGCCTGTATACACACTCACACAAATGCATACCCATACAGACACATATTTTTATGCTTGTATATATTTTCGTATATATTTTATGCTTGTATAGTTTATGTATGTGTATACCTGTGTGTGTGTGTGTGTGGGTGTGTGAAGAGAAAGGAAACCTGTTGAATCCTAAATTTATTACATATCAAAAAGTTATTGAAAAGCATCTAATATCATTTAAATTTTAGATTCACATGAAAATGGTAATATTCATGAACACTCTTTCTAAATATAATTCTGCAATCTTTGTTGTATTTGTCTTTCAAATGGTTTACATCAAAATGAGCATATTCAAAAGGTGATTCTTTTTTGTTATCATAGTAACTTTTAGATAACACTCCTATATTATATGGTTAACACTGTTATTCTGCATTAAATCAAAGTTGATGAATGTTATATAAAGTAAGCTTTGATTAGTCTATTTCTGGTAAAGACTGGCATAAATTTTGGTTTTGAATTTAATAATTCTTTCTCATATAGGCATTTACTCACAAAGCTAAGTGCACCAATTATTATTGGTATAAATGTGAATTTATAATCTGGAAATAGAAGCTAGAGGTTTTGAAGTTGTCCATAATTGTCCTCTTTTTCTTTGATTTTCAAACAACAATATCTGGTTGGCTATATTTATACTATTGATGGGAATGTTCCACTAGTATTCTTTGAGTTGATGTTTGTGCATGTATTCAATAACAAGGAGACTCTCTATATTCATTCCAGGAGAGTATTTTTTTTCTGGCTAGTATTGTATATTGTTTTTGTAACAACATCATGTCGCATAGGGAGGTAGTACCTTGATGATATTTTCGGGCAGCTGCTAATCATGTGTAATGTTTCCAGAGAAATATGACCTAATCTACATTTTCAATTGCATCTTGGAGTTCCAAGGGCTGCACTGTCTCTTGTTTATTAGGTATTTTATAGCAATTGCCTGTTCTTGGATTGCAAATACATAGCCATGCATGCATGCATGCATGGCTATGTATGTATGTATGTATGTATGTAGGTATGTACTTTGCTTCTGCTTTTACTCCTGCTTTTGCTAAGGTTATCTCTCTGGGAATTTATGTCAGATATCGATCTTCTGGCCACCTCTTTAATCTTCGCCAATTTGCTGCCAATTCATAGGTCCTCCAGTCTATTATTCGTGACCTCCTTTATGCAGATGACTGTGACTTAGTCACTCATACAGTGGATGACAGGCAAATACTCATCAATTGCATTTCTGCAAGGCATTTGGACTTGGCATTAGCCTAGATAAGACTGTTATAATGTTCCAGCCTGCACCAGGAAATCCATATGTGAAACCAGCTATCTTGGTTGAAGGAACAATTCTGATGGTAGTAGACAAGTTTGTCTACCTGGGCAGCACACTCAGCCATTCTTGCTCCCTGGATGAGAAAATATGTTTCAGGTTGCAGAGAGCAACTAATTCTTTCCGGTCTCTTCAGTCTTGTGTCTGGTCCCAGCTTGGCATAGCAAGGCAAACAAAAGTTGCTGTGTACCGTGCTTGTGTACTAACATCACTCCTCTACTTGTGTGAAACATGGACTCTGTACAAATGTCAGGTAAGGGTCCTTGAACGCTTTCATCAGAGATGTCTCAGGCACATTCTCAATGTTGGCTGGACCTCAAGGATTCCAGACACACAGATCCTGAGGACAGCTGATATCTTGAGTATTGAGGTGATGGTGCACAAGCACCGGTTATGTTGGACTGGATAGGTTATTAGAATGAAGGAGAGCAGGATTCCTAAGCAGATGCTATATGGAGAACTTGTGAATGGAAGGAAACTCCGGCAGAAACCAAGGCTGTGCTTTAAGGACTGTGTCAAGTCCTCATTAAAGGCCTGTGATATGCAGGACACTGACTGGGAGAGCAATGCCTGTCATCGCCACAGATGGAGGAAACAGGTTAAGGAGGGGATCAACACTTTTGAGAGAGCACGTATCCAGCATGAAGAATTTAAGCGAGTTGCACGAATGTGCACGGCTCGTATAGTGAATGGGGAAAGCTTAGTATGCAATGTTTGCAGTCGTGTGGTGCTTGTCAAGAGCAGGGCTCATTAGCCACCAACAGAGCCGTAAATGCAAAATGTAAGTTGGTACTGGAGCGTAGAATGTTCTTGAAGGTCGGCAAATGTCTTCCTCGGTCACGGGTGGACGGCCATCATCATGTATGTATGTATGTATGTATGTTCTTTTGTTCCATTACTTTTATTTTAAGCATTCCCTTTGCAGAATTGAAGCCAGTTACTAACAATGTGGCAAGGCTCTTTTGTTGAAGTCATGATAGTTCTTGGAGTTCATGGTTACCTAACTTGGATGATGTATGTATATGTATATGTGTGTGTGTATGTGTGTGTGTGTATGTGTGTGTGTATGTGTGTGTGTGTGTGTGTGTGTGTGTTTATGTGTGTGTGTATGTGTGTGTGTGTATGTGTGTGTGTGTGTATGTGTGTGTGTGTGTGTGTGTGTGTGTGTGTGTGTTTACTCACACTGCTAACATATGCAATATTTTTCATCAATACTGAGGTATTTGTGACATTTATATGATAGGTGAGATAGATAGGCAATTCGTATCCATTTTCTTAGTCTGGTTAACAATTTCTCTTTATTTAACTAACATTTAACTGTCAAATTATGTATGTGTGTGTGTGTGTGTGGGGGGGGGGTATGTATGCATGCATATATGTATGTTTGTACATATGAATATATAGAATTATTTACAAGTAAGGGTTCTGAATTCCAGTCCAAAGTTCAAATCTGGTCAGGGACAATATATATTTCTAGAAAAAAGAATATCTTGCATTTTTTGTTTCATATGATAATAACTCGTCTTTGAGTTCAGGCATGAAATATGTATATCTTTCTGTACACATGTATGGTGATGTTGAATTTAATATGCCATCAGATCTCTAGGGTGCCACTAAAGAATTCCCATACAGTGCATCAAGAGTCATTCATCTTACCTGTTTCTCTTCTATCTCCAAGCAGTAAAGGCTGGAGGTGGTGAACTTGGCACCACAAACTAAAGAGAAGTTGTCAATTCATTATTCTACAGTTGCTAATAACTGCAACTCTGTAAAATTAGTAAGTTGGTTTAAACATGAGGTACCTACTTGTAGTTTAAGTATTGAACCAATTAAAAATTAAATATCTTTCCTGTATTTTAGTGGCAGGATACCTCCTGACTTATTGTTTGATTCCTTATACATAGACCTACCAGTGCTCTTCATATAGCTTACATAAATCCTACTTTGTATGTAGTGTCTCAATAAATTTCTGTTGAGCTGATATGAGAAGTATGTTGCTTACCCACAGCTGCTTGCAAGTACCATTTCAAATATAGAGGTATTGCTGCAATTTGATATGTCTTCTAACAGAAATTATCTCAAAGACTGCTATATTTTTTTATACAGAAGGGATAGTATTAATGTCAGTTTGGGCATACATTCTGTAAATTGTTTCATGTTACCCCAAAATAAAGTTACTTTACTCTAACAGTCTAAATATGCTATTATTTTAGTAGTCTGTACCAATGAGCAATAACTTTACAAGTAGTTTTAATGTTGCTTAATCTTTTATCTTCTTAATTGTTGCTATTTTCCAATGTTGAGTTCATCTTCTTCCCTTTTGTTGGCTGTTTTGCTCGTGGAACATCCATCTAGAAATACCAGTTATTTACTTTGTTATCAGTGAACTGATTGAAGTGGAGAGAAAAGAATGAATAAAGATTATGTTAGCAGAGAAGAGATGAGAGTGTTTAGTAGTATATTGAATGAAAGTAACTTTTGCCGCTTATCAACAAATGATTTATGATGCATGTGAAATATAAACTGGCATATTAAGAATGATTGAGTTTATTATATTATATTATTTCAATGGGAAGAAATGTGAAGCAATTTTACTACACATAACTAACATATTCAAATGACCAGAGAATTTGAGATATAGTTATGTATGATGTGGGTCATAATTGTAGGAAACTAGCAACTATAAGAATTTGCTTTTTATTTATGTTTCAGTGAATAAAACTGGATGTACATTTTATTTCAAAGATAAATTATGTATTCAGTTTATTATTTTAATAATTTTTTTAAATAAGTAGGCAAATTATCAAGAAAAATGTTTCTTTTATAGCTTGTAAATGCTGTTTCAGGTCACTCAGTTTTTTTACAAAGTTCATATTCTGTGTGTTAAAAAATAATGTTTATTTTCATATATTTTGTATTTTAGCCTTTCATATATCAAATAGAATTATATCTAGAATTGAAGAAGTCTGTAGATAAATCAAATTGATATTATAGTAAATATAAATAATCCAGTTAATAATGGGGTGACTTATGTAGTTTTGTTACTTCCCATTTTGAGAAAAATGGATTTGTACTCTTTAAATCAAACATTTTTTTGTTTTGATAACATCTACAAATGTGCCATAATTAAGTATTAAAAGTTATATTTAACAGATTTTTAACTGATTGTTTATTAATAACTATAATTTCATCAGGTTTTACTTAATTAGCAAAGTTTGCTGATCTATCTTTAATTTCTCTTATTATTGAAGAAAACATCCAGTCCAAATACAACTTTATTTTATTTCCTTGCCACACACACTTACACTCACGCACACAAATTCACACCTACAAACATAACCCCTTTTCCTATATCTGAAGTATAGGCCTATTTATACAACTGACAGGCTGCCCAGCCCACTGATACTACTATAGTAACTTGGCTTCCAATTTGTCCATTATTCTATCGTGCATCAAACAGGAATGGGTGCATAAACCACCAAGTGGGTGAGCCATGATTGATAATACAAGCAGTATTAACTGCAGGTGAGTCCTTGTCCGTGTTTCTGAACTCAATCAACCTACCATCAGCCATATGCCTGCATGTTGTTCTCCTGCCAGCTGTTATCTACTGCTGCTGTTGCTACCACCACCATATTGCCAAAGTCACCTATTAGCTTCAGCTGTTAGTTGCATGAAAATGCACCAATATATCTCTATGGGATAAAGTGTTACAGCTATATTTTTTAAAGTTTAAAAGAAAAATAGCTCTTTTATGGTGTTGGGAAAACTTCAGTTTCCACAAGCTAATAAATTTTGCTTATTTGATAAGTTTACATGCTTTTTGGAGGTACTTTTATCAAATTAATTTCGATGTTAAAATTAAAATATATATATCTTTATTTATAATATAAATTTGGAAATACAGATTATCGAAATTTAGTCATATATTTTAATGAAAAATTTAATATATTTTATAAAAAGGATTACTAATTTTGAAATTACACAAAGAGAAATTACCTGTAGTTTTTCATGCATTTTTATAACTATAATTATTAATAAAATTATAGAATCATTTACAGTATTGAAGTAGTATTTTATAGAATTTAACTTACAGGTTACTTGACACTATTTGAGGCTAATATGTAAATGTTTTACACATATAAGCACATTAGAATTATAGTGAAAGATGTATAAGAAGTTGAGAATTTAAATTTTCCCATGTAGTTAATAGAAATAAAATAGTTGAGTAAGTCTTTGAAATCAGTGTCTTACTTTTAAAAATATTTTATATGATTTGCATTTTAGTTTATAAAAATAGTTTACCTATGGATATTTATTTTTAATTTTGAAATTGCTTTTTGATATTTATTTTGATTAATTGTATGGAAAAAATGCATTAAATATAAACTTCTTCAAATATTAAGAATTGAAAAGATTCCATATGTGGTTGAAACACAAGATTAATATTTGAAGATTTCTTTAATAATTTGTAGTTAAATAAGCAAATATTTTAACACTTGTGGAAATACTATTTTCTCAAGATATTCCTATCCTTATCCCTACCTGTTGTCTAATTTTCATTGAGATATAATTTTTTTAATCTATATAGATATTCCTTGTTTAATATATCCTAAATTACTAATGAATCTACTTATTACCAGCAATTAAATTGGAAACCCTTGTTGTAAAATTAGATACACCTGTCACTGAAAATTACTTTCAATATTGATTGAAAGGATTGTTTTTCATAGATTATATAATTTGATTCATTTAGCATGACTTCTGAAATAATTTATTAATTTCATTTGTAAATATTTTGAACAGTATAAAATACTTTATTTTCCAGGCTCTTTCTAATCAATGAATTATTTAAAAAAAAAGCATCAAATCATTCTCTGAGTTTCCAACTTTTTAGAAGTATATTAAAAAAATTATTATCATATAATTCTTTTAAAAGAGAAATTTTTAAAAACCCATCAATATTAATAATATTTTAATCCAGTGTTTTTCTTAAGAGTTTAATTTAATTAGAGAATTTTTATGGACTATATATTTTCATTAACTGGATACTGGTAATATTTTACAATAGAATTCGCTTTTAATTATAACTTTCTATACTTAAACTTTATGTTAATGCAATTCGAACAGGTATTAGAAAATTATTTAATTGGAAAATCAAATTAAAATTTTGTATTTTGTTTTCTTTGATTCATACTTAATTGCAGTTTATTGCTTATATTTACAGTATGAAATATATCTTATCTTTCCCTTATTTTTCAAATCTTCAAAATTGATATTTATAATTATATTTTTGTATCATCTACCTTTCTTGTATATCACATTGCTTACTAGTATATATTTATATATATATATATTCAATTATTAAGATGGAATAATTTAAAACGTTAATTAACATATTTATTGGTACCTGCTTTATATATCTATGCATCCCATATTATGTGATTAGAATAGAATTTACTAACCATCAACTTACAGGTTTGTTCAGACATAATTGCCTTCTAACCCAGTTAATAGCTAGCATGATTTATGAAACCAGTTCATTATGTTCTCTTATAATTGAAATTTACATGAATTGTGAATTCATTAATTTTCCTCAGGTTTAAATATCTATTTTTATTTTACCCCCAGTAAGAATTAAATTGTCAAAGTTTATAATGTTAATATTATAAAACCAGATGATATAGAAACATAAGGAATTACAATAATTAAGTGGCTAAGTTATTTGCCTTTTTGTATTTTTCTTCTTCAAGTCACTGATGCTGTGTTATGACATATTAGATATACTTTGCCCATTTATTTGATGACAGAGCAAGTATTAATATAAGGAATGTGATTCTGGAATACAGGAGAAGCATTTTTATCTTTATAACAATCTTAATTATGAAACAATAGGGAAAGTGCTTTCTATGCTAAGATATTTCATCTCTTTGTTTAAAGATAGAAAATGTCTATAGCATTTTCGAATCTTCCAATACTTGTAAATAGGCATTACTACCTGATGTTAATATAGTTAATTTTCAGATCAAATTCTTCCAAAAGTACTTTAGCAGAGAAAAATTGGTAAGAAAGGAGTCCCAATTAGATAAAATTTTGGTTATAAGTGGTTGGCCAAAGTGTTTAACCAGGCAAAATGATTAGATTAGTTAAGTGCTTAGGATTGGGAGTTAAAAAACATAGATGGAAGGTAAAAAAAAAAAAGAGATAGTTGAAACGAATATGTTTAGAGATGTGTGTTAGCAACAAAATAAAGAACAGAAATACTTTATGCAGTTTCTTGGAGATTATTGGTGAATAAGACTGGTCTTTTTGAGGATATAGCCCATAGTGTAAGTACTGTGAGCGCTCTGTTTCAGATTGTACCAATTGCTTGGTGCTGAGTTGTTCTCTTGCTCTTAAAGGTAATCCAATATTTTTTTATGCTTCTAATTATGAAATAAATTTGTTGCTACATGAAAAAGTCATTAAGGATTGTAGAGTCTTGCATTTGTAGGGTTTGTGTTGGTTTTAACTATGTGTTGTTTATGATCATAAAGGTGTGAACTACAGACAGGTTTTCTTGCTGAACTTAGTTTTTGTTTTTTCTGAAGGTTGAATGGCAAGTTTCAATTTCAGTATAGTTTAGTGGAAAATAAGTATGTCTATCAAGAAGCATTGAACAAATGAGTAGATAAGAACTATAGACAGAGAAAACAAAGCAATGGGTATAATTGGAATAAGATTTTCGGAGCTTAGTGTGGTTCTTAATCATTAATTTACAGGTAACCCCCCACCCCCCAAAAAAAATAAAATAAAAAAACTAAGCTGTTAGATATGCCCCAGTTGATAGGTTCCATGAACACATGTTAAAATAGCTTTTTGACAGGAGCTTTTAGTTTAGCTTATTAGGTACAAATGGTACCCAAAGGTTACAAATTTTATTTATGAAGTTAAGGATTCTGCTGATGTTGAAATAAAATTACTTTTGTTGAAGATTTTAAGGAGTGTAACGTAGAATTACTTGCTACTGACTAATTCCCACTCATATGAGTTTCCCTAAGAGCTAATACTTGTCATTTTGCTTTATACTAATTATATCCTTAATAAGCTGACAGCAGATGCTACTGTGTAAATAAGTTAGCCATGACATATAACTATGTGATTTGAAATATTAACAGTCAAGTTAAAATTATTTAGAAGCCAATACAATGTAAAATGGAAATAAAAGAATGAAAATAGAAATAATAAGGCAAATCAACAGTTTACACTTTATCTTATATTTTGATATTTGAAGGTTTAAAACTTTTGTCAAGAGAAAATTTTGGATGATGTTGAGCTGGCATCTTTCACTCAGATATAAGAGAGAGGACATGCAACATTCACAGACTAGTATTGTTGTCGTAGCCAGTATGTTTGTGTAGTTTATGTCAGTTGTTAATGAATAAATTTAATTTGGTAATGAGGATGGCCATCTTGGTCCTCAAATTACTGAGGTTCTGCACTGTTGCTTTAATAGTAATTTCGAAGTCTTGGATAAAGCATTACTCCAGATTTATCTTAATTGATGTGTTTATCTGCACATGTTCCTTGGTACAAATGTGCAGTTTTGGGCAGTACTCCCAATGTAGGAACCACTATATTTATTGCAGACTATTTTGTAGTCCCTGAAACACATATCCACATGCACAGCATGCATATATTGCTGTTGTATGTTGGACAATTTTCTGACAAAAATTTTATCAAGGAAGATTAGAGTGTATCATCTATACATTTAATCCTTTTGTATGGATCATCATTCTTTTGTCGAGATATGGTAATCTCAGGAAGTATGTGCCAACTCTGGAAATGTGAGCCTGCTTTTGAAGTATATTGGCAGGTCAGTATTTAGCAAAAGATGGCGAGTTGCCTTGTCTAAACTATACTACATTGTTAGTTGAATTAAACTCAAATTTGTTAGTAGGTACCCAACCGCTTTTACTGAGTCTTTTGGTGCTTAAACATCCAGCTACAAATAACTTGAAGTTTTTCCAGTGGACACTAAAAGAATTTTCTTACTAAAGATATATGTACTATATCTCTATTCATTTCTGCCTCTTATACAAATAATTGCTGCATAACATTACATTCCTTATGAACTCAGACCAACCTAAGCTAAGGAAAAGTATATTTAAGTTAAAAGACTTTAAGCTTGCTCTTAAACATTTGCTTTGGTGCTTTTGATACTGTAGAAGTCAACAATTTTATTTCCATATATGTAGAATTCATCATTTTTTCAAGACCAAAATTCCTTCTAAAATGTTCCTTAAATTATTAACATGATCAACATATTTGAAGGTGAAGAAAGATCATACATTATGCAGTAATGGTGATGGTGGTGGTGGTGGTTGTGGTGATGACAATGAGAGTAATCATGATAATGATAAAGATAATGATAGATAAAGTTTTGTTGGCTTAAGAAAATTATTTTCTTTTATGACTGCACAGTTATCAGTCAGCGTATTTCCAATAAATAAAATATGTTAATGACTTTAATCCAGACTGAGAACTGCTGAAATAATTGAGTTATACATGAAACATAAATTAGAGTAAACAGAATAGACAGAAAAAATTAAAAAAACAAGCTCTTCTCTTCATGCTAAAGAATGTGTTATATACAAATTTTATTACATGGTGTGTTATGGGGATGTTAATACACAGTACAAAGACAACAGATTGAAGAAAAATATTTACATTAAATAAAGACAGACTAACAACATTCATATAACTAAATAGACCACTGGAAATGTGAAAAAGAAGATTTTTAGTACTATACATGTGTGTATGTGTGCATGTATATATTTGTGTGTATATGTATATATGTGTATGTGTGTGTTTGTGTGTGTGTATATATATATATATATATATATATATACACATACACTCATAGATATGTAGGCATATATATATGCATTCAGCATAAGCACATAAAGCAATGAGAATCTTATTTATAACATGTACCCCCAACTTTGAATGTGATTGCCAGAATTATGTCTTAGGGAAAAAAATTTCTCCATTTTGACTTTTACAAAATCTAAGTCAGTTTTCTAGTGCTGCCCCTGTACTTCCTGACACAGTATTTCAACATGAGTTTTGCTTCCTCAGTGATAGGTACTACATTGGTCATTTGGAGATGAGCAGGAATTTCTGTTCCTATATAGAAAACTGCAAGCAAAACATTGGTTTAGTATGTTCTGAAGCTTCCCAAGCTAGAGTTAACTCATTATAAACAAATGAAGCAGCAAGGATCAAAATAATATACTCTTTACTCTTTTACTCTTTTACTTGTTTCAGTCATTTGACTGCGGCCATGCTGGAGCACCACCTTTAGTTGAGCAAATCGACCCCAGGACTTATTCTTTTTTGGAAGCCTAGTACTTATTCTATCGAACCGCTAAGTTACGGGGACATAAACACACCACCATCGGTTGTCAAGCAATGTTGGAGGGACAAACACAGACACACAAACATATACACACACATACATATATATATATATATATATATATATATATATATACATATATACGACGGGCTTCTTTCAGTTTCCGTCTACCAAATCCACTCACAAGGCTTTGGTTGGCCCGGGGCTATAGTAGAAGACACTTGCCCAAGGTGCCACGCAGTGGGGATGAACCTGGAACCATGTGGTTGGTAAGCTAGCTACCTACCACACAGCCACTCCTGTACATTTATTTTTAACATTCCTACACACTTCAATGATTTTTGCTGTTTGTGTGCTTATACTGAATGAATTGCAGCTTGATTAGCTTCAAGACACACCAGCATATGTTTTTTTTGCTTGTTTCTATATAGAAACAAAAATGCTTCTCCCATTTCAAATGATCAAGGTGGTATATATCACTGAAGAGATGAAACCATGCCGAAACAAAGTGATCTGCAGACATCACTTGAAGGTTATAAAGGTTATAAAGAGGAAATTTTTTTCTTCTAGACAAAATCCTGCAATGAATGCTATTTACATTCAGTTGTGCAGGAATGTGTTAAAAAGAAATAAATGTATGCATCATTATATATATTTACTTGGACACATGGTTCTGGATTCAGTCTCACTGCATGACATCATGGGAAAGTGTCTTCTTCTATAGCCCTGGGTCAACCAAAACTTTGTGAGTGGATTTGATAGACAGAAACTGAAGGAAACCCACTGTATAAATCTGTATACATATCTATGCATGTGTATCTTTGTGCTTGTCTCCGATGACCATTTGACAACTGATATTGGTTTGTTTATATCTCATAACTTAGCAGCTCAATAAAATGACACTGTTAGAATTAGTTCCAGACTAGAAAAATATAAGTACTGGAGTTGATTTGTTCAATCAAACCCTTCAAGTGCCCCAGCTTGGCCACAGTCCAATGACTGAAGCAAGTATAAGCTTAATATATATGTGTGTGTGTGCTTGTGTGAGTGTTTATGTAAAACTACTATGTATGTATATATATTTATATATATTGGGTCATCCCATAAATAATGCAGTCTTTTTTTATACTTCTATTTTTCAAAATTGATAAACAAAGTTCTTTTTTAATCTAAAATATACTCTCCATCATTTTCTACAATGCTCTTACATCTATCTGGTAGATTTGCAAGGCCCTTCTTCCAAAATTCACTTGTCCGTAATGAAAAATACTCCTCCAGTACTTTTCTGACCTCATCTATGGAATTCATATTTTCCCAGCCAAATGATTTTGAAAACTGCAGAATAAATGATAATCAGATGGGGCAATGTCTGGTGAATATGGTGGGTGGGGCATCCTGATGGAAGAACACCTTTCGTCTTGAAACCAAAGATGGTCGTTTTTCTTCTAGCACTGACTTAACCCTTTTGATACCAACCCACCTGAAACTGCCTCTGGCTCTGTAGTACAAATGTCTTGTTTTCAAAAGTTCCAAATTAAAATCTTCCATCAAACCTTAGTCACAATTTATGTTCCTAACACTAGCTTAATGATAGCAAAGTTATTTTACTAAATTCTTTGTTATATCTAAAATTAAGTGAAAGAAACACAGAGCATCTTAACCACAATAGATCTCTTTTGCTATGGTTTGGTTTGGGTTTAAAAGTTCAAAGTGGACTAAACCATCCATATCCCACCAAACAGATAACAACACTTTACATGGGTGAAGACCTTCTTTAACCTGATGTTTCTCCTTTCTCTGCCCACTGTCTTCAGCACTTGACATTTTTATAGAGAAACTGGAAAAATGGAAACTGAAAGAAGTTGGAAACTGAAAGAAGCCCATCATATTTATATATATATATGTATATATCTACATGTGTATATCTTTGTGTCTTGTCTATCCCCACTGCCACCGCTTGACAACTGGTCATGGTGTGTTTACATCTATGTAACTTAGGAGTGTGGCAAGAGACTGATAGAATAAATACCAGACCTAAAAAATAAGTCCTAGGGTTGATTTGTTTGACTAAAATCCTTCAAGGTGGTTCCCCAGCATGGCCACAGTTATGACTGAAACAAATAAAAGATAAAAGATATATATATGTGTATATGCATATGTATATGTATATGTATATGTATATATATATATATATATATATATATATATATATATATATATATATATATATATATATATATATATGTATATATGTATATATATATATATATATATATATATATATATATGTATGTATGTATGTATGTGTATGTGTGTGTGCATTTGTGTGCAATATTGCATAGTAGCAGAATGTGAGCATTGAATCTGAAAAATATGCATAACTGGAAAGAAATGAGATGTGCATGATTTAGTGACTGTATAATGTTAGTACACATATATGACTCAGCATTAATGAGCCGAGAGAGAAACTGGATGTTTGGGAAATCAGATATAATATGTAAGAGGTTAAAAATGAGTTGGTATCCACATATGATGTGTATGGAAGTTGACGGATAAAAATGTGTGGAATGAGACAAGTGAAAGGATCCTGTTGAAGAAAATAGTTGAGGAACACATGAAAGCAAATGCAAGTTGATCTCAGGATGCTGAACCTCACAAAGATGGCAAAATATTGCTCAGGCAGTAAGACAGCAACAAAACACTGTAGTGGAGAAGACTTGTCCTATCCTTGTGAAAAAAGAAAACAGAAGTAAAATGATGGTGATGGTGATGGTGTTGATAATGATGATTTTGTGGTGGTAGTGGTGGTGTTAGTGTGTGTGTGTTTAAAAACATATTCCAAGAACTGATGGGGGTATGCATTGTTAAAAATTATATGTACAAGTATAGTGTGTAGTAACATGCATGTGCACCTGTGTGACTAATAATGAGTGAGGGAGAGACAGTAGATTTTGCAGCAATAGCTGACAGACAATTTATCAGAATGCATTACCAGAGCTATTTATCTTGTTTTGCAGCTCATCTGCTTTTTGCATAATAATTTCTACTGTTTCACAGCTTAAAAAGTAATCCTTTTCAAAGCTTTGTACAGTGCAACAGCTTAAACAATGTAAAAAATAGCAAAGTTTTTTTTTATATCAATGCCAACATATATAAAAAACTTAGGAATGATAATGTTTTTCCTCATCACTCTAAATTAAATATTCATTTATTCATAGGTTTAATAGATTTAAATTTTTTATGCATTAATTAGATACCTTCCCTCTAGAGTATTGATTTTATTATGGGAATTATGATTATGTATAATGATATGTATATGGTTACAATCTATGTATTTGATTTTGCATGGGCTTCATAATCTTCATTAAAATATTATTCAGGCATGTGCAATATAGTCATATCTAGGTATGACTGTATTGTGTGTATGTACACATGTTTATATGTACGTGTATAGATGTAGTTTTGAATCTTTATCAATATGTAAGAGCGTGTAGGTGTCTATATTTCCATTAGATATATGTATGTATATACATGTATATATGAACATACATACATACATACATACATACACACATACATACATAATGTATATATCCTCTCTAGTGGTATATATGAATATCTGAGTATTTACACATTGGACACTAGTGGTTTCCTTTTCTGATATCATTATGAATTTTTTTTTTTTTGTAAGGTGACAAGCTGGTAGCATTGTTAGTGTGTCAAATAAAATACTTAGCAGCATTCCTTACAGTCTGAGCTCAAATCTCACTGATGTCAACTTTACCTTTTTTCCTTTCAGGATCAATAAAATAAAGTACCAGTCAAGTACTGGCATCAATGTAGTCAACTTATTTTTCCCCTTAAATTACTAGCCTTGTGCCAAAATTTTAAACATTAATAACACTTTTTTATGTAAAACTCCAAGGAACAAACTATTAACAAATAGCTATATATTAAATTAATCTCTTTGTTTTATACATAAGTAAAATTTCTCATGAATACTATTCTAAATGTTTTTATCAATTAAGACCAAGCCAGTTATTCATATATTTTACTTATTTTTTAGAAAGGAGATAATATCAAGAAATTCAGAGAAGAAGTGAGTATGGATATTTGTTTCACACTTTCTTTTTATGATATTTAAATATTATGCTTTAATTCTCTAAAAATATTTTAGTCATTTATTTCTAACCTTTTAGCCTTATTTTTTAAAAATTAAATTATTATATTTTAAAATCAAATTAAATGAATATTTTCTAACTTGTGATTTGTTCATTTATGAAATTAATTTTTAAAAACCTTTTAAATATTTTCTACTGGTGCAGTTGTAATTTTTTGGTAAAATGAGTTTGCAATCTAGTTTTATTCTTTATTGGATCTATGTTACATTATAACTTTCTATATTCTTTCCGTTATAAATATGCTGCTTTGTAGGAATAATGGTTCCATTACACACAGAAACAAGGGTCTTCTGGTGTCAAAACATTAATGTAGTTAAATTAAGACAAAGAAACAGCAAATGTTTTTTGTTCAATTTCTGATGCATATAACTTTGCCTTTCATCTGTCCATTATGAGATAAAGTTGGATATTGACATAAATATTAAAAGTCCTTTACTGTATATTCATCAAGATCTATTTTTTTCGTTGATGCTTTTAAATAGTTTTCAAATGCATGTTTTTTTGTTTATTACAGAGTGGAGCTAAAATTAACATATCAGATGGCTCTTGCCCAGAACGAATAGTAACAATTACAGGTTCTTTAGAGAGCATTAACAGAGCCTTTACAATGATTTGTAAAAAATTTGAAGAGGTTTGTTCTAATAACATTTTAAACTTCTCGTAAATATTCATTTATATTTTGAAGCAGTTTTATGAGTTTCTAAATTGGCATAAAGATTTTAAAGATTTTTTTAATAATCTTTTGATAAATATTTTGTTATAGCTATGTTATTTTAATGAATAATTTAATTTCTTTACTTTTTAAATTGATACCAATTTTAATTTTTATTTTTATTAAAGATATAACTTAATTTAAAATCTTTCTACATTTTCCTAATTGCTATTAGGATCTTCAGAACACACCTACGGTGCCTAAGCCTCCTGTTACTCTCCGATTGGTTGTGCCAGCCAGTCAATGTGGCTCTTTAATTGGAAAAGGAGGCTCAAAAATTAAAGAAATCCGAGAAGTATGTTTTTTTTTTAAATTTTCATTTAATTTTTCATTGATTATATTTATTCCCTTAATTTAGTTTGGTTAGTGTGTAGTAGTATTGAAATTAACATGAAAATTAAATTGATGCTCAAGTCTATAAATGCCACAAATTTCATACTGTTAATGGTCAATTTTCACCAAGCAGTAAATGTTTACAATTGTACCAATTATTGGCTATTAAGGTAAAAGAATGACAGAAGCAGTAGAATATTGAACTCAATGCTTTTCTGTATTTGGTGTTTTTCATTTACTACATTCTAAATTTAAACTCAACTGGAGTTGGATAAAATCAATAAAATAAATTTAAGTCAAATTAGTCAACTCTTTACATATGTATGGGCTTTTCAGAATCTAAGAAATTCAAATTTGTGGTAATTATAACATTAATATTAACAAAACTCAAGCAAATTTAATTTACTATCAATATTTGGGATTTTGTTAAATTTCTTCCAACAACTTTTTCCAACAATTTAAAAAAATTTCCCCAGATTATTTTCAAACAAATGTTGTTCTGATATAGTTTTACATGCTGATGATGAAAATCACATTCATTTTTCTTCTAGAAATTAACAATAAAGAAGTTACAGGTATTTAAAGTTATGTAATTTTAGCCAATCAAAAGCCTCCATTGCCAATATTTTGGATATCGCAACTATCTGTTGCCATGGAAATGAGCATAAACAAGGATAAGACAATGACAATGAAACCTTTAGGTGGTCTCTCAACCTGCTAGAAATAGTAGCAAAATCTTTCTTAAATTACAGTATAACATCTAAAAAACAAACGAAAACGATGGCACATTATATAATGTAGTTGTTCTATTAAAGTGCAAAGTGCACTGGGAAGACTTTTTTGAGAGGACCAATGTCTCTCTCTTCACTAATTCTCATCCATGCTTGCATCATGTATGTATGTACACCTTTTCCTACCAAACCTGTTATATAAACAGAGGATGTAAATTTGATCATCATCATCATCATTATCATCATCCTTTAACGTCTGTTTTTCATGCTGGCATGGGTTGGACTGTTTGACCAGAGCTGGCAAGCCAGAGAGCTGCACCAAATTCCCGTCTAATTTGGCTTGGTTTTTTTCAGCAGGATGCCCTTCCTAATGTCAATCACTTTACAGTGTGCTATGTGCTTTTAATGTGACACTGGCATGAGCACTTTTATGTGGCACCAACATGAGTGCATTTTATGTGTCACCAGCATGGGATTATTACAGGTCAATCCTCTTCACCAGGAGGAGTGGTCTTAAGACTTCAGCTGTGGAGATGGGGCTTCTTCCTTTATTCCTTTACTTTTCTGTATAACTTGAAACAATAGACACACTTCTATTTCTTTTATACTTCATAAGTTATATGCTCCTCTCATTATCTCATAATCTTTCACATTTTACTTGTGTGTTTTTCATTGAATATATACATACGTATATATATGGGTTTGGCTACTCTACATTGATAAGGGGCAACTACCCTGAAACTAGTCTGTAGATGCCAAACCAGCAAGGGGAAGCTGCTGACCTCCCCTGTTCGAAGGTTATAATGGACACAGGTTCGTGTGTCACACAGCTAGCTAGAGGCGATGGCCTCTTGGAGCTAATCAATGGCAGCATTCGTCCTATTTTCCTGGACTGCCATGTTAGCTTGGCGATAACTATTAGTATCCACCAGTACTTCTGCCATAGTCTCTTTTAGAGAGATTTTGAAATATTAATATCTATATATCTATATCTATATCTATATATATATATATATATATATATATATATATATATATATATATGCACATACACATACACACAAGTGTGTATATGTATATATATATATGTATAGGTGCAGGTGTGGTTGTGTGGTAAGAACTATTAATTTTATGTATATACATTAGCAAATCACTAAATCATTCATTAATTTGGATGATGTAAACATATATACTAATAGTGAAACAAGCTGAAGAAAGCTGAAATCGAGCAGGCTTATCTGATGAGGCAACAGAAATTGCTGAAACTGACATCAGTATTAAGAATTCTCAGTTGGCATTTTTTGGACAATTCAGGTCCCTGCTAGTGTATATGTTTTTATTCATGTGTGTTAATTACAGCATTAGAGCCTTCTAGCTCATACTTCTAGCAATGTAGGTGTTTCTTAATGCCCTAGTCACATTTAGTGACAATTATAATTCTCCTTTTTAGTAAAACATTGCAACCTGCTGTTTATATTAATTGTATATATATATATATATATATATAAAACTATATAACAATATTTATGACTTGCAAGTAATTTAATTTGTGAGTTAGAACAAAGACTTTTGCATTGTAGTAGAGTCATTGTAGCCATTATAACATAGCCATTATAACATAGCCATTATAACATAGCCATGGCTATATTCAGTTTTACTTTTATAAAATCTACACATTTCATCTGACTTTACATTCTGAGTTCAAATTTCACCAAGGTCGACTTTGCCTTTCATTCTTTTGGGGTCGATAAATTAAGTACCAGTTGTGTACTGGGTCGATCTAATTGACTGGCCCCTTCCCCCAAAATTTCAGGCATTGTGCCTAGAGTAGGAAAGAATAAAGTCTATAAATTTTTTTTTTATTGTTTTAAAGACTATATCTCACTGAGTATTTTCATTTGCCATAATATAATTTTTTGAAATATATATTTTTTGACATCAGTACAAACTTTTGATTTTTATCAATATTTTCTCTCTGAATATTTTAAAAATATAACTTGAAAATTTTTTCCTTAATCTTATTCATTAATAGAGTACTGGGGCCTCAATTCAGGTAGCCAGTGAAATGCTTCCCAATTCTACTGAACGGGCTGTGACAATATCAGGGACGGCAGATGCAATTATACAATGTATCCAAAGTATCTGTTCTATTATGTTGGAAGTGAGTATTTTGAATATTTAATATTATTTTTTTTAGTTTCCAAATTCTTTCTAACATTGTTAAGTTTATTAAGACTTTAAGAATTAATTTTTATAGTATATATTGTAATTAAGTAAAGAAAACCAGTTTGTTCATTATTAAATTAGATCTGTCTTACTCTTTTGCTCTTGGCTTATATTCACATTTATCTGATAAAAAGTTATATACTGAAGTGAAGATGATAGTATTAAAAGTAGGTCCATGTTAGCCCAAGTTCCAGCTAGCTCTGTGAAATATTCATGAATTTTACAGCACTGCCATGGCTTAATTGTGGTAAGTCATTTCTCCCTTTGGTATCTGTTTACTGCTGAGTGTATTTGTACAGAAGCGGTAACTTGATTTGAACTGCCTACTTTGGTTGATTGTCTGACTCCCTTTAGAATTGATTATTTGTAGCTTTTGTGCATGGTAACAATGCTAGGATTTCTTTTGTTTTGGTCAAATGAAAAATATGATTAATGAAAAGCCAAAAGCCAGAAGCCAGAAAATAAGTTATTCTAAAATATGTGGATTTTAAATTATGATATAAATGTCTCTTCTTTTTAATTCATTTAATTTTTCAAAATATATGATCTGTGTCTGTAAACCCCTTTTTATTCATTTGCTTATTTATGTACCATCTCTATGGTTACAATGAACGAGTCAGTTTAAAGTTTTGTTGAAATGTCTCATCGCTTCCCCCCACCATCACTTTTTCTTCTCTTTCTCTTTGTTTTCACCATAAATTAAAGCACTAAGATTTGAAATAAATGAACGAATCAGAGCTATATAACTTTTCACCAAAGACTAATGTTATTCATAGCTACTGACTTAGCAGTTCTGTTTTTTGTTAGTGTTATTATATACATTTTCTAGACATAGTTAAGATTTTGATAAACTTTACTTTTAATAGCATAAATGCATGTCCATCTCTTTTTAAATTGATTACTGAATTCTATTTAATAACATTTTATCAAATTTAGATTACTAAGTCAAATGAAATGCTACATTGACTACAGACATCTTTTATGCACTTAACTTCAAATGCCATTGCCCACAAGACAACAGATAGATCATATTGTCAGTTAATTATTATAATTTCTGTAAATTATGAACTCAGATTATAAAACATTATCCAAATGCTTCTTCAAAATCTATTTCTAGAATGCTTCAGTGGCTCACTGAAGAATCTGTTGTTGCTGTTGTCATAATTGAAAATTGCATTTCAGTAGTTGAAAGTGTCACATTTGAAATAAAAAGAAATACACACAATCAGTTTCTATTGTTTTGATAGAAGTTATTTCTAGAGTGGTGAAGATTGATTGTACTAAGCTTTGAGTTGCATACCTTTCAATTATCTCCAGATGTCATATTTTAAAATTTATTTAGGTCAAGTGTATTCTCAAACAACTCAAATATTATTGATCGGAATTACAGAGCATGGAAACTTTATAACCCTAAATTATTTTACTGTTAAAATACTTTTGTTATAACAATTTTATCTGTCATGGATGACTAATTCCTACTACTTTAGTATAAAATATAAGTGTGCCACATTTTCTTGCTATGTTGACTGAACGGAATAGAATAAGACATACACTTAATAGTAGTTCCTTATAATCAAGGAATTTAGTTACTTAGCCATCACAGAAAAATAATCCATTTTCATTTTGATATTTATTTTGAAAGGGATTCACAAGTTGTGTATAATAGATTTTTGTAGATAATATATAATTCTTGCTGATATCGACCAGAGGGATGGCTTCAGGCCAGTGTGAAAAGTGGTCAATACATGTAAGTATATAAGTGAATCTGCAACTAACTGGCCAAGGGCCAACCAAGACAATATAGATATGTTGGAAACAAGCGTCTTGATTTTCAAAGGTGTTGAGAGATGTATTGCTGCTAGTCAACTATACAAAGTGAAGTACAGTGCAATTCTTTCTCTTTGCCTGGCTCCCTCTGGCACTTTCTCTCTTGTGCTTGGCTTTTCACCTATATCCTGTGCAGTCATGCACAGCTAAAGGAAAATCTACATACTGGCTTCCTCTCTAAACACACAACTATCATGGGTAGCAAAAAAAAAAGAAGACTGCTGGGAAAATGGAATACTGGGTTAAATGAAATGCAGTCTATCTCAGAATTCAAATGTCATCAAAATAGATTTACTTTATAATGGGTAATTGGGTATGCATTTATGTTAAAACCCTTCCTTATTTTTGTTGGTAAAAAAAAGAAAAAAATCAATTTGAGTTTTGTTACATTTTTATAATAAATTTCAAAACCCAAGTCAGATTGTTACAAATGTAATAATATAAATTATAGGCACATGCATGGCTTTGTGGTAAGAAGCTACTTCCTAGCCTCATGCTTCTGGGTGTATGGTATCTTAGACTATTGCTCCAGGCTGACCTTAGCCTCGTGAGCAGATTTGGCAGACAGAAAGAAACCTGTCACACATATGTGTGTGTGCGTGTGTGTGTGTATGTGTGTGTGTGTGTGTTGTGTGTGTGTGTTGTGTGTGTGTGTGTTACTATCTTCTTTCTTAGACATTACTTGATAATAGTAAATGAGTGTCACTGTCATTCAAGCAGTGTTCTTCATTTCCAATCTTCCTCAAAAGTATGTCTGATCAAGGGGAAATATTACTTAACTTGGAAACAACTGAGGGTTGGTGACAGTAAAGGTATCTAGCAGTAGAAATGTAGGGTCACTTTGAGTTTTGCATTGCTGATTTACAAGGCATATCTCAGTTAAATTAATATAATTCTATCAACTAGTTGTAAATATGTAATGTTAAGTTCATGTGTTGTAGACATTAAAAAAATATATATACTCTATGTTTCCTTAGATATCAAATCCATCACCAAGAGTTTAATCTCTTTATACATTTGATAATATAAAACTGCTAGAAACAACATTCAGTTTCTTAAATAAAAAAAACTGTCAAACAAATAGTTGTACAATGTGCATTAAAAAAAATATCTATTATTTATATTTTTAATATTTATACCTTTATGATGTTATTGTTTACATCTTGAACAAATTGTATCATAGATTTGTATTTCTTTGATAAATATGTTTTATATTCAGTGTAAAATTATTAGTTGGCATATTTATATTGTTTTCAACATATCATTTAGCATGTCTTAGTAATTTTGTGTCTGTGTATATTGATATATTATAATGTGTATTTTTTTTTTTAATGAGTAATCTTTTATTTCCAAATGTTATTATTTTCTCTTTAGACAAAAATATAGATTTTAATCCTTGTTGAATTATAAAGAAGAAAACTAATAGTGATGACTTGTCTTAGTCTTATGGAGTTTATAGTTTCTGAATATTGATAATAAAATGCAATTTTTTTAATAGAGAATCAGTCTTTTTGTGTCTCTTTGTCCTGATTTTTTGGCTTGTATATACTTATATATTTATGCACAGTCAGTAAATGAATATCTTTATAAGAGATTACTATAAATATTTTTGAAAGGAAGATACTTGAGTTTATTTGTTAAATTATTAATATTCAAATTAATTTAAAGGTGGTGAGCTGGTAGAACCTTTAGTATGTTGGGCAAAATGTTTAGTGGAATTTTGTCCTTCATTATGGTCTGAGTTCAACTTCTGCCAAGGTTTACTTAACCTTTCATCCTTTCAGGGTTAATAAAATAAGTACCAGTTGAGCACTGGGGTTGATGTACTCAATTGCTGACCTTGTGCCAAAATTTGAAACAAATATTTATTTAAATTATTTAGACTATAGTGTGGTTTCAAGCATAAAATTTTTATCTATGACATGTATAGAAATACATAACACACCGAATATCACTTATATTTGATTCTATCATTTATATGTCAAATATTTTTATTCTATGTGAGTATGATACAAAGAGAAAGGTTGATCTTACAATTCATTCATTCAAAACCTTAATTAAGAAATTACATTCCTGTGAAATTGGAATATGACTCAGAGGAACTTATTATCAAACTTTGTGATGTATTTACATAGGCAATTCCACCTGGTTATTACACATTTGCAATATAAGAAAATGAATGCAAAATCATCAAAGCATATGTTAGTTTGTAGATGACTATTTTACTGAAATTTTTAACTGGAATAATGATAGCTTGTTGCTAAAGGCATGAAACCAAAAATTACTAGGAGCTTCTAGACTGTCAAATGTTTTTTGTTCTTGATTGAATACACTTTGCCTGTCTTCTCTGCATACTGTATTTCTGTACTTTCAATATTATTCAATTTTATTTACAGTTCCTATTTAATTTTACAATTTTACTAATTTTTTAAAAATGTCATATATTACAACTGAAATAGTGAATGAATTCCTTTTCCACAGCTTCCATCACTTACAGCTAAAATGTGTTTTATGTCATTTTAAAACAATTTCAAAGTTTTTATTTCTCACAATGATTATGAATGTAATAGCAATCCAGGTATTGAAGTATTGTTTTAAAGAAAGAATGCTAATCTCATATTTACTTAATGTTTCAGCTAAGTAAAAATCTTATATGTACCATCTAAAATGTTATCCTTTCCTTTTTGTTTCAAAGTGACCTCTCATAAGGTATGCTACATTTAATGTATTATAGGATATCTTGTATATATTGTATAGTCAACTATCATATTAATAGTTAAGTAATCAATGAAGTTTCATTAAATATTTTATCTACTTTATTATTATTATTATTATTATTATTATTATTATTATTATTATTATTATTATAATGATAATAATAATAATAATTATTATTAGGGTGGTAAGCTGTTAGAATCATTAGCATGCCAAACAAAATGCTTAGCAGCATTTCTTCTGGCTTTATGTTCAGTGTTCAAATTTTCTTTGAGGCTGGCTTCTCCTTTCATTCTTTTGGGATCACTAAATTAGGCACCTGTTGAGCACTGGTGTTGATGTAAATGCTTAGACACTCACCAAAATTTCTGGCCTTGTGCTTATTATAGAAATTATTATTATTACTATTGAGTGGGAGAGCAGCACACACCATCAAAGTGATGCTGGGGTACAAAAATATGATGCCCAATATACCTGCCATGACTACCTGTCTGATATACCAGGCGTATGCATCACAACCATACATGTGCAACATGGTGGTCTCATATCAAGATAAATAGTGCATAACCTCGCAGGTGGGGCCCTGTTAGAATTTACTTCAAGTCAAGTAGCCCATTGCACTCAAAAGATCACAAAATAAGGGTTGTTTAAGGATGTTGAACAAAACACCCATGTTTCCAGAGATGGATTATTCAAATCCCAAAGAATTCCTCTCTACTTCTGTTTATGATCAGGGATGCACATATCGTCAGCCAATAATTATTATCATTGTTATCATTATCATTGTTATTATTATTATTATTATTATTAATAATAATAATAATATTATTATTATTATTATTATTATTAAGGCAGTGAGCTGGCAGAATCATTAGCATGCTGGATGAAAAGCTTAGTGGCATTTCACCTGTCACTACGTTCTGAGTTCAAATTCTGCCATGGTCAACTTTGCTTTTCATCCTTTTGAGGTCAATAAATTAAGTACTTGTGAAACACTGAGGTTGATATAATTAACTGGTCCTCTACCAACAAAATTTCAGGCCTTGTGCCTTTAGTAGAAAGAATTATTGTTATTATTATATGTTTGACTTTTGCTTTGTATTTGTACAAGTTGGCTCCAAGTCTCACCCAGAGACCTCAAGAGACAACAAGTTCGAAGTTCAAGTTGGTATTATGCCTAGGGTCTCGTATATTTGGTTTTGCACATAGTATAGTTCTAGAGAATGTTTAAGAAAACATAAGTTTGTTTTAAAATTTAAGATTACATAGACAGTATTTTATGTAGGATATGGGTAATTCCCATGAGCACTATCTTTTGAATTTCTTCCATTTTTGCTTTTCCTGATATTTGAGCTAGGCAGGAATCAGACCCTTTTGCTACCATTCCTAGGGCACCTATGACAACAGGTATTGTTTTAGTCTTGAGGTTCCACATTTTGCCAATCTCTATTTCAAGATCTTTATACTTGTTCAGTTTTTGGTCGGTCTTAACAGATACATTTATGTTGGTTGGGACAGTCATATCAATGAGGAAGGATGGTTTTTGTCTGAAGTCTTTCAACATAATGTTTGGCCTATTTGCATCTATCTTTCTGTCAATTTGAACAGTGAAGTTCCAGAGGAGTGAGATGCGATCATTTCGAGCACTGGAGGTGGTTTGTGTTCCCACCAGTTTTTATCATAGGGCAGATCCAGGTTTTTGCAAATTACCCAGTGCTGCTCTATCATGCCTGTTGAGATACTCTGTAGATGCAAGAAGACTGCACATGGAGACAACATGATCAGTGGTTTCATTTTGTTGTTTACATACACGACATGTTGGGCTACTGCTGTTCTTTAATATGTTGGCTTAGTACTTTCTTGTAGGTAAGCATTGATCTTGGGCTGCTGTGATAAACCCATTGATGGGTAAGGGCTTTGTTAACATCGGCATTATTAGCTCTCTTTGGGTATTTGCCATTGAGAGGTTTTTCTTGTTGTTTGTCAGTAAGAATACCTAAGGCAGCAGTTTTAACACAGGTTTTCACACACTTAGCTTTTTCTGTGCTTGTTTCCAATATGTCTAATTCTAGGATTTGTTGTATTTGGAATTCACTTAGATATTCCTTTGCCTGTTTTTTTACTGAGTATGATGCTTTCTTGTTTTCATGCTTTAAGACAAGTTTCAACATCCAGTCATCAGAGTGTTTCAGATAGATGTTGAGGCCAGTTGTGGAAATCTTCATTGTTAATTCCAGTTGTAAAAGTCCAAGGCCACCCTCTTTTCTTGGCAGGTAAAGTTGTTCTATATCTGCCTTAGGGTGGTGCATTCTATGCATTGTCAACAAGTTTCGTATTTTTCTGTCAAGATTACATATTTCAGTGATTCAGCAGTTAATAATATTGAAACTGTAAGTTACAACCGGTATGGCTAAAGTATTGATCACTTTGATCCTGTTTCTTGCATTCAGCTATGTCTTGAATATTGCTCTTACCCTGCGATAACATTCTCTTCTGATCCTTTCCCTCATCATTGAATGTTTGATTCCATCACCTTCAAATACCCCTAGGTGTTTGTAGCTCTCCGCTGGTTCTAACTCCTTTATGACATTCTGTTGGTCAAGATTAATGTTAGATGTTTCTGTCATTTTCCCTTTGATAAAGGTAGCTTTTGCACATTTATCAAAGCCAAATTGCATCCTGATGTCATTACCGAATTGTTTAACAATTGCTAGTAAGCCCTTTAGTTGTTGGTCATTTTTTGCAAAGAGCTTTAAATCATCCATGTAAATGAGATGATTTATATTTTTATCAAACATTCTATAACTGTGTTGTATATCATTGAGCAATTGCAAGAGAGGTATTAAGGCTAGACAAAAGAGGAGTGGTGATAGAAAGTCAACCTGAAAAATGTCACATGAAATTCTTGCATCTCCAGCATTGAGAGATTCATTGTCACTGTTCAAAGTCAGTGATGTTCTCCATGATCTCATACTTACAGACAAGAAGTTATGCAAAATAGATGCTATTTTACACATTGCCAAACATTTCTTAATCCAGTTATGTGGTAGACTATCAAAATCTTTTTTATAACCTGCCCAAGCTATCAACAAATTTTTGTGTCATTTGTGACAATCTTCCAAAATCATCTTCTTGATGAGTAGCTGATGTTTACAACCATAGGACCCACGTTTACATCCATTTTGCTCATTAGGGAATATGCCACTTTTTATTAAAAAACGATAGGTATATTCAGACAAGACAGATGTTAGTATTTTATACATTTGTTGTTAAGCAGATTATGGATCTCAAATTTTTTGGTTCATTTGTTTCTTCATTATTATTATTATTATTATTATTATTATTATTATTATTATTATTATTATTATTATTATTATTATTATTATTATTATTATTATTATTATGATGTCACACTGTATGCAATATTGTGGGGTTGTTGATTGAAGATATTGTGTCTACAGGGGGTTTGTACTGTTTGTCAAGTTACAACAATGACCTCAGACAGTCAGTACTTTACGCAATATATGTGCAGTTCCAAGTAATGTCGATTTTTGTAATACTTCTAGATTGTAGGGTATTTTTAAGGTTTTCAGATACTTTTTCAGATTGGGTGGTATTGAACCCAATGCTCCAATGACAATAGGGATAAGCTTTATGTTCGACTCTCGTAGCTGCCACATCTTAGCGATCCCAATTATCAGGTCTCCATATTTATCAACTTTTTCTCTTTCTTTCATGATGATGTGTTGATCTTCTGGCACTGCTACATCCATTATTAAGCACTCTTGTTTGTCCCTCCTAAAGGTTACTATATCTGGCCTTTGGTGCTCTAACACTTTGTCTGTTTGGAAATCAAAGTCCCAGAAGATTTTTGCCTTTCTCTTTTCGTCCATGACCTTTTCCAGTGTATGTTGTTACCAAGCACCCATAACCTCATATCCATACTTATGGCAAAGTAGCCAGTGGAGGTTTTGGGCTACTTTGTCATGTCTATGTTTGTACTAACAATGTGAGTCACACTTTTGACCCTCTTCCCATATATTCTGCAGAGGTTTGTTGTACTTGTGTGGTATATATTCTTTTTCACTTAGTTGGTATTCAGTGCCTGGTCCTGCACAGCGATGATTAGGCTTTCAGTATTCTTTTTAGGTCACCCTTGTTGAGCCACCTCTATGATGCTTCCTGGTCTTTTAATTTGTTAGTAGGGTTTCTTCTCTCTCATTGGCTGTTCTTGTTCAGAATTCATGAGCACTCTCAAGTCCATTTTTGTTAACGCCTTCTGCACAAGCTGTTTACCAAATATTCTGCAGTGTTTCTTCTTTCACTGTTGATGCACACTCGTATGCTAATAAGCCCACATCCACCCTTCATGTACAGCCTGTATACATTTGCCTTAGGGTGGAGGGCACCATGCATTTCGGGTAGTGTGATTGAGTTGGTCAGTCTCTGCTTGTGCCCATCTCAGGATGAAATTGAGGTCCCCTCCCTTCAATTTCAAGCCTTGTGCCTTTCGTAAAAAGGATTATTATTGTTATTATTAAGGCAGTGAGCTGGCAAAATTGTTAGCACGCTGGACGAAATGCATAGTGGTATTTTGCCTGTCACTATGTTCTGAGCTCAAATTATTATTATCATCATTATTAGTCAGGCATACTTTTCCATAGCTTGTCTCTTTCAATGAGCTGCAAACCTGGATTAGGCATGGACCGAAGAGGGGCGCTTGGCACCTCAAGTACCGTCAAGCACTCACAGCCCTCCACCAAGTGGGCAATGCAGTTAGTGGTAGTTCCACTCTAGTGTTCTATAGAAGGCTAGTGGAGGGAAAGTGCAATGATGTTCTTAGGGAAACTCTGGGCATCGATGAAGATCAACTAACCAGTCTATTTTGGAGAACTTTTGGGCCTGAGCCTATGGATAACTTCCAGAAATCCCTTGCCTGGCAGTGCTACTGAGATGCACTGCCTGTTTGAGATAAAATTTACAGGCACGGAAGTGTTGTCAGCTGCCCAAGGTGTGCCCAGAACAATGAAACCATTCTGCACACCCAAGTCCAGTGCCTGAGTATTGCTGACCTGTGAGTTTAAGTTGAACATCTGCTGTTGCATGCAGGATGGATCCAGTATCATCTGAATCCATTGTGAAGAATGAATTATTATTATTATTATTATTATTATTATTATTATTATTATTATTATTATTATCATTATTATTATTATTATTATTATTATTATTATTAGTAGTAGTAGTATAGTAATAGTAAGGCAGCAGGCTGGTAGAATTGTTAGCATGCAGGAGGAAATGCTTAGCAGTATGTCATCTGTCTTTACACTCTGAGTTCAAATTCTGTTGGGGTCAACTTTGGATTTCATTCTTTCAGGGTCAATAAAATAGGTACTAGTCAAGTACTGGGGTCAATGTAATTGACTAGCCCCCTCCCACAGAATTTCCAACCTTGTGCCTTTGGTAGAAAGGATGATTATTATTATTATTATTAAGGCGATGAGCTGGCAGAATTGTTAGCACACCAGGTAAAATGCTTTGCGGTATTTCGTCTGTCTTCCCATTCTGAGTTCAAACTCTGCCAAGGTCGACCTTGCCTTTCATCCTTTCGGGGTTGATTAAATAAGTACCAGTTACACACTGGTTCGATGTAATCAACTTAATCCCCTTCCCCAAATTTGAGGCCTTGTGCTTCCAGTAGAAAGGATTATTATTATTATTATTATTATTATTATTATTATTATTATTTGTTCAAATAATCTGTTTTGCATTCTCCTGGTCAAGTACTTTAGATAGACAATTTCCCAAATTTGTGACTTTGTACCTTTGTAAAAACATCATTAGCATTATCATTGTGTCGATAGGATTTAGTTGTAGAAATGAGAAAGTAATGCCTGAAACTATTTAATCTCATAACTTTATGATCTAAATTCAAATGTCACAGAGGACTGACTTTGTCTTTCATCCCCCCACCCTAATAAATATTAGTCAAATATGGTGGTCAGTTATAGTGATATTACTTCTCTTAGTATATGTGACAGTGTGTCAAAAATCCTTATTGTTATTAATAGTGTAATAGTGCTGTTGTGCATTGAAACTGGATTTTAGGATTTAATTGCATCATCAAAATAATTATAAATTCTCGAAGAATGTGAAAAAATATTCTGGTTGAAAACGATAATTATTTCTAATTTTGGCACAAGGCTGGAATTTTAGAGGGAGGTGGCTAGTTGATTACATTGATCCTAGTATTTGAATGGCACTTTGTTTCATCAGCTCCAAAGGAATAGAAAGTAGGTTGACCTCAGCAGCATTTGTATTCTGAATATGATTATATAGAAAGCTGGAACAAATACTGCAAGGCATTTTGTCTAATGTTTTAATGATTCAATCAATCCACTGCTCTCGTGTAAAAAAATAAAACTCCCTTAAGTTTGCATTTCATATAAGATTCTAGATAATAACTTAATTATTTATAATATCATCACCTTAAATATCAACAAAGATATCAGGTCAATAATATATTAGGGAATCTTACTGAAGTTTGTGATATTTAGTATAAATTTTCATCATTTAAATATGTAGAAACATTTTCTGTGTGAAAAATTAGCTTTACTGTTGAAATTTGATTTTACCATAGCTATGGATTAACTAGAGCCTTGAGAGTGAAATATTGTTGATGGAAACTGTATGGAAACCTTGTGGAAGGACTGGTCCTGTTCTTGAGTGGCAAACTTATATTGTTGCCAGATTTAACAGCACCATTGACTTTCAAGTTCCTTTAGCAGAGTACACTCTGTTGAAAGTATTTGAGTCAGGTTTCAAATCTGAGGATGACTTTCTCCCTTCCTCCTTTCTAAGTTTTGGACATTTATAGACACTTCGTCTTCCTTTGACTAAGCTATTAAAAAAAAAATTAAGAAACTGGTGAAATAAGAAAAGATTTGAAAATCTTTTTTTTAAATATTTATTATATGATTAAGTATAATGAATATAGGCATGACTGCAGTGAAGATGTTTGCTTCACAAACACATAGTTCTAGGTTTGATCTCTCTATGTGCAGTACCTTAGGCAAGTGATTTTTATTAAAGCTTCAGTGAAATTTGGGAGACATAACTGTGTAAGCCTATCTATCCATCTATCTGTCAGTCTGTCTATCTGCTAGTCAGCTAGTCAGAGGGAGTGATTGTATGTATCAGCCTGGGATGGCAGAATCAGTAAATCAAACCAAAATACCTTTTGGTAATTGATTCCATTCCAGTTATGTCCATTTAATCCAAGTTGTCTTGGCTCTTTTTCTTATGAGGAGGAGAAAATAGTCATTAAAAGGAAGCAAAGAATAACCAAAAAAAGACTTCTGTTTAATGTTTATGTGTATAAAATATCTTATAGTCTACTTAGTAGTTATGTAATTCTTTGCTTTGCAGTCTCAATCAATAGTCCTTCATTTAGACAAACCTTTGTAGTTAATATTGCTATTACTTTTATGAATATAATGAAGATTATATTCATAATAAAATTCCTATTATGTGATAACTGTTGAGCTCATTTAAAGACAACAAATGACAATCCAAAGGTTTTACTTCATTTGAAATGAAGCTGGAATATTGATATTTAGAATGATTGTTTATCAACTCATTCATTTTAAAACATTTATTGGCATCAAAACACCTAGAATATACTGAACATAGTAATTGCATTTTGTGTAAAAAGTTTTTGAAAGGTTCTTTATACAATCACAACCATTTTCTAGCAATTTTTATGGTAAACAAATAAATTGCGGTCATTATCTTTTCTTGCTTCATCTGGATTTTGTTTTTGGCTGATTGCTGATCTTTACATCTTTTCACAAATATTAATGATGAAATCAATGAAAAATAAGATGAGTGAGCAGAAAAATCATCCTTTTGTAACAGTTTGCTGCTGTTTTTCTCTCACTGGAATACTTTTAATTTCTTATTTTAATGAATTTTGTTAACACTTTATGACAAATTTAACAACTCTTCTAGTTTTTCAGGTCAACAATGGAGTGGCTACCACAGACCCTTTCTTACACTCTCCTACTTATCCTTTAAATTCCTTTTACCTTCCTTTTCTCCAGTCCCCTCCTAAGGGAGCAACCATCCCATACCGTCCAAAACCTGTAATGCCTCCAGTGATATTTGCTGGTGGACAGGCATATACCATTCAAGGACAAGTACCAGTTCCAAGCCCAGAAGTAAGTTTCTTTGTATTATTATTGATATTGTGCACTGTCAAACTTATAATTGGGCACTATTTATTACTATAGACTGCTTTGCAGTACTTAATTTCATCCCTTTGCATCCTGAATTCAAATAGCTTTTCCTTTCCAAGTTCAACAAAATAAATACTGAAATTAATGGGGTGCAATTGACCATATCCTCACACACAATTTAAGGCCTTGTGTTAATGTTAGAGATTTTTATTGTTAATGTTGACAAGAGTTTCAGGTGAGTAGTTTTTGAGTTATGTACATTGCAATTCAAGTTGTGGTGGCTCGAAACTTCTGAAGAGAGCTTGGCCATGATAATAATTGTGTCTCAGACAAGTTTGTGCAATTGGCAGTCTATCTGAAGTTTGGTTCTACACTAAACATATTGCTCCATTGAAACCTGTGGAAGTCAAAATACTTTTGGGAAGGAGTTTCTTTTTTTTTTTCTTTTGTGTGAGGTTAATTTTGACATTTCTTGTAAAATTTTAAAGTTTCTTTTGTTTGTTGTGAAAATTTTATGGTAATAAAAAGTATTTATTTAGAATGTGTGGTTGTGTATGTTGTTATATTTTATTGTGTGGTGAACACAGTATATGTGCTGTGTGGGTTGTGTTATAGTATTAGTAGAAAGTTGGTAGTATGAATTATGTTATTGAATTAAAAATGTCCTATTTATTTCTACTTTAAAGTCTTTGAACTTTGATAGTTCTCTTGTACTTCTTTTTTAGTTTTATGTTCATGTATCTAATCACTTTTTCATTTAAATGAACTATTAGGTTATATTAATTCAAGACAACCTTCAAATAAAGAAGTCTTTCCAATGTGTCCTTTCTTCATTTAAGGTGGCAGGATGTAATTTAAGAGAGATTTGGTTGTACATGCTCTCTCATTGGCTTGATATGTAACACTTTTAAATATGTTTCTAAATGTTGCTGTTATCTATTTATGTTCAGTATAGCTGTATTCACTTCATGTCCATAGCTACTAGATTATACTCTCCAGTAGTTCTTTATACAAGAGCTGGTGTTAATTACAACTGCTGGTGTTAATTACAACTGCTGCTCTATTTTGTCATTGCTAATTTGCATAAAGCAGTGGATTATAATATTTCTTTAACCTAAGGTGGCAAGCTTGCAGAATTGTTAGCATGCTGGGCAAAATGCATAGTGGCATCTCATCTGTCTTTATGTTCTGAGTTCAAATTCTGCTGAGGTCAACTTTGCCTTTCATCCATTTGGGGTTACTGAAATAAGTACCAGCTGAGAACTGGGGTTGATTTAATAGACTTATCCCCTCCCCCTGAAATTGTTGGCTTGTGCCAAAATTTGAAACCATTATTTCTTTAATCTATTTTTATGCAAAGATTAAGAGATATTTACTAAAAAGAAGTGTATAGATATTAGCTTTAAGTGATAGAGAGCATAATTTCCTTGGCAGGAAAATGCTGTTGCATTCATTAATTATTTAATCTAAATTGTAAAGTAAAGTTTGAGATTTGCTTATATGACTTTAGAAGTGAATTTCTAAAAGTGCTAAAAAGCCCATTAAACATATCTTACACAGTGTCATAGTACAGCATAAGAAATAATATGGGACATAACATATATGTATATTTCAAATATAAACTTTTTTAAAGGTTTATTAACCAGGATTATATTCCTTACTATGCTCCTAATATAGTCCATTATTATTTCATGCAAAGTAAAATTGTTAGTGCATCAGACAAAATGCATATCTTTCAGCTTTTTACATTCTGAGAGGACAACTTTGTCTTTCAGCCGTTCAACAAAATAAATACCAGTTGAGCATTAGGATCAATATAATCAAATATACGCCCTTCTCTAAAATATTGGCCTTGTACTAAAAATGAAAACCATTATTTTTACATGCAAGACATTTTATTTTAATTCTAGGTCAATAAACTGCATCATCAATTTTCTTTGGGACAGACTGTACCAATTATCCCTGCAGCGTCTCAAACATTGTTACCAGGTAATCTTTCTCAGAATCATTTAATATATTTTAATAAAATAATATATAAATACAATAATAGAATATATTAATATTTCATTAATATATGCTTTTAAATAACTAATACCTTCTTGAATAATGTATAAACTGTTTTGCTTCACTTATAAATGTATTTTAATAAGTAATGAATTTCATAGAATTCTTCTCAGCTCAAGAAATTAATTTAAGGTGATTCATTTTAAAATATCATCTGTTTCTTCATGTAATTTTTAAATAATTAAATAATGAATGAATTTATTGATATGCATTTGCTTTGTTTCATTCTTTTTGTGCCAGATAATATAGTTTATTATTTTATTAATTTTGTTTACTAACTAACTCTTTTTCTTAATACAGGACATCTTTCTCTCCCAGGTGTTTCTCCAGTTTCATTTTCTCGACCAAATAATGCAGCTGCTACAGTACAAAATAGTCAACAAACGACTGAAATGTCAATACCAAATGATTTGATTGGGTGTATTATAGGACGTGCTGGACAGAAAATCAATGAAATTAGGTATGATACTTTGGTATCAGAAAATATGTTTTCTATATTCTCCTACATCAGTTACTTTGTAATTAAGAATTTAATTCTTAAATTACTGTAGAGGTTTCTCTCAATAAATATCCTAATCCTGTGAGGAACTAAAGGTTTTGACAATGTAAGGTCTCTCCATAAAAATAGAACTATTACATGAATTCAGAGGAAATTTGCTGATACAATATAATAACCATTGATGTACATTTTGAATGTGACTTTTATCTCTTGTCATGTTACTTTCACATGCTAAGTTAGGTCAAATACAATTCCTTAGATATTGATTTCCTAATTAAATCACTAATAAATAAATAGAAACAGATATTAATAATACCACAAAATTCTAACTCACTGCTTAAGGTATTAACTGTTATTGTGCTTGAAAATTAATAGAAAAAATTCAAAGATATTTACATGCATGGTACAGACAAGAAATCTTTTGACAAGAATTTCTTTCTGAAATGTGGTTAAACTTTGTTTCTTGCACAAAAGAATTCTTAGTTCCAATTTTTGATCCCAAAACAGCAATATTTAACTGGTTTTATGCAGTTTAAGATCTGGACACAGGTGTATATAATGTCATACAGGACTTTGAGATGTAAAGAAATTTAAAAGTTAGTGATACACTAAAATTTTGAAGAAAACAGCAGCACAAAATATGTAGAATTCATGTAAAGTGTATTTATTTGACACTGATTTGTCTAAGCAAATCTTATCATCAAAGACTGGATGTGTTGAGATTTGTATGTGAATATATACATATATTAAGTGGAAGTACTTAGTATCAATTTAAGAGTGCCATTACTGTTATATTACTGTTATATTGTATACTGTAATTGAGGAATATATCATAACAGATAAAGCAGCTTTTATTACACATTTGTATTTCATTTCTACTGCTACTGATTTCAATCTATACTGAACAGATATACCTGTGTTGATATGTTTCCATTTCTTAAAATAATATTCACTTTTCATATATTTAAATTTGTTTACAATTGGAGACTTCTTGAACCAGTTGTCCTTATTCATTCATTCGTCATCATCATCATTTAACATCTATTTTTCCATACTTGTATGGGTCTGATGGAATGTGTTGAGGCAGATTTTTCCTATGGATAGATGCCTTCTTGTTGCCAACCTTCATAAGATAATATTTTACATGGCCAGACATGTTTTCCACCAAAGACTGGAAATGAATAACATCACTTGTATGACAGTGATGCTTGTTTACAACCATCACATGATATCAAAACACGTGTACACACAAACACAAATCTATATATGCATGCATTCATTCATACACACACCCTCACGCACACTGATCTTCACTCAGTTTCTGCTTACCAAATCCTGCTCCTAAATCTTTGGTCACTCTGTAGTTATGGTAGAAGACACTTAAAGTGGGACTGAACCAGCGACTGTATGGCTGGGGAGCAAGCTTTTCAACCATGTGTGTTTATTATCCTTATTGTCATGTATAATTGTTTTTGGTTCGTGAATAATATTGAGTGTTTATTTGCTATTTCATATAGTGTGTTATCAAAGATATACTACATTCCTTTTTAACAATGTACTGAAATTGACAGAATTAAACACTGATAATTAAGCAGGCTATTTATTTTTCCAGTTTCTACATAGTATATTTTGATCAAATTGAAGTTATAAATTCATATGAATGTATATAAAAAAAAGAAAATCAATAATATTGTTTAAGGCTTCATAAATATTTTAATGCAAATAAAGGTCATTTGATATAGAAAAATGGTACCAAAGAAAAAAATATATTTCAGTATTCAAATAATAAAACTATAATTTTTCTTTATGCCTAAACATCAACATTAATTTAAAGAAAAATATAAATTGTTATTTATCATTTTATTATAGACAAATTTCAGGTGCTACAATAAAGATTTCTAATGCAGAAGAAGGTTCTTCTGATAGAAAAGTAACAATAACTGGAACTCCTGATACAATTGGGTTAGCTCAGTACCTCATTAACACCAGGTGAGTTATGATTTATACATCTTTGTTAAATACATATCTTTTAAGGTTAGCTAAAATACGAATTAGATTGATATGAATACTATTTCATAAATGAGAAACAAAATAAATATTAAAATAATCATAGGTTGGTAGTAAATTTTACTTAGGTTTAAGAATCAGTAGCTTGTGAGTAGAAAATAAAAGGTATAGAAAGCACAATTGTATTTAAATAACTTAAGATTCTCTCATAACTAGTTGAAATACCAAAACATTTTCCAGAGTTTCTAAAGTTCTAGTTATAAGTTATTTCTGTCATGAAACATTAAAACCTAGTATGGTATTTAGTCAAATATCTCTCTAATAATTAAAAATATACATTTTGTTTAAGAGAATAAATATTCTTAGTTTACAGTATATGAATGTGTGTGTGCATGTGCGTGTGTGAATATGTGTGTGCATGTATGTATGTGTGTATATATATATATATATATATATATATATATATATATATATATATATATATGTATGAATATATGTGAACATATGAATATATATATATATATATATATACATATGAACATATATGAACTCTGCCAAATCAGACTGGAGCCTGGTGTTGCCATCCGGTTTCACCAGTCCTCAGTCAAATCGTCCAACCCATGCTAGCATGGAAAGCGGACGTTAAACGATGATGATGATGATGATGATATATATATATATATATATATATATATATATATATAAATATATATATATATATATAAATATATATATATATATATATATGAATATATATATTTATATCAGTATATATATATGTGAATATATATATATATATATGTTAATATATATATGTTAATATATATATATATATATATATATATATATATATATATATATATATATATATATATATATATATATATATATATATATATATACATATATATTTACATATAGTTGTCTAAGAATCTATAAATCAGAAAAAATATGCATGCATATATTAGTCAATAGAGTGAATATTTTAATCAAAGTATACAGTATTGTAGATCCATTTCAACTAGTCTTGCCAATCAGATTTGCATGGGATATTAGATAGCCAGATATTAGATAACTGTGTAGCTAAGTAATATTTGAAACCGATTGGTAAAGTCAGTAATACTGTATGAATATGTATATATGTCATCCTTACCATCATCATTTATCACCCATGTCCCATCCTGACATGGGTTGGATGATTTGACAGTATCCACTGAGTCCAACGACTGCATCATGTTTCAGTGTCTGCTTTGATATGGTTTCTATGGCTGGGGATCCCTTCCTATGTAAGCACATTACCCAGTATATAGATACTGGGCCCTTTCTCTGTCCTACCAGCACTACTGAGATTACCATGCAGCTCACAGACTATGAACTATAAAGAGGGCTTTATGCTTGAAAGTGAAAGGTAAAATATGAGAGAAGAGGATAGATTATGTTTTTGTTGTAGAGTAATGACATGACTGCTCGCATTTACAAGGAGTGAAATGGCAAAGAATTGCATCAGTTGATGAGATACTGTACCTGCAATCCATGCTAGCATGGGAACAATGATGGACATATTTGCACAAAATGGAGCTCAATATGTTTAGTAGAGCAAATGGTTTACATTATAACAAAAATAGGGAACATAATCCTTAGGTGATTTATCAGCTTTTAAAAAAATCCCATTCTTTGTAGGCTGACCATCTTAAAATTGCTGTTATAGCTTTAAAATTGAAGTTATGTAAAATAATGAACTTTAGCTGCAATGTAACATTAAATATCAGTATTAGTTCTTCTTATGCTCTCAAGCATATTGGGCAACGAGTTGACACCACTGGCTTCTGTTGGCTGTGGTTTTCTCTACATTTGCCCATGTGATATTGACCTCTTGCATGTCAGTTATGAATGTTCTTTGCCATGTAGTTTTCAGTTAATTTCTTTCTTTTTCACCCTTTGGTGGTGTCCATTTGAAAGCTTTTAGAATAGCGTTGTTCTGTAACTGAATTATATGACCTGCTAGTTTCAGTCTTTGTGCTGTGATGATTTTTGCTAAGTGGTCTTCCCAGTACATTCACAAAGTCCTTTTCACCCAACTTTAGTGGAACACATCTAGCTTTCTGTCCATTTTCACAGTGCTCTTCCACGTCTTATTAGCATTGAGAACTGTTGGTAGAATTATGTTATTGTAGAGTTAGATCTTTGTGTAGGCTAAAGGTGTTGGAGGACCAGATAGTGCACATTCTCTGGAAAAGTATTCATTAAAATTTAATAAAGTCTATAAGCACAAATTCATATTTTATGAATACCTGTTTGCAAACTTATGACTGTTCTGGTCCAGGCATCACTAGTAATGCAAAGCAATGGAATCACAAACATCAATAAACATTTCATTTAGAATTTGTATATGTTCTTGCTCAATGGCAGCCCTCAATTCATTAAATGTTGCAAGTTTTTATTGTCAAATCTTTGCAAAAAATGTGTAGTAGTGTGAAGTCCAGTGAATGCAGAAGTTATTCTACTGGACCTCTTTGACCAACCCACTTATTTGTCAAAATCTCTTCAAGATAGTTCCTCACATTACTGTAGTAGTGTTGGGAATCCCATCTTGCTGGAAATGAAATTCAATATTTTCAAAGATCTCTTGAATGCTTTGTGTGACAGATTGTCACAAGTTCAAGTAAATGGGGACTAGTTACGCACTGTCAAGAAAAGAATAGTGCAATTAATTCTTGTGATGATAAGTTGCACCATACTGTGACTCCTGGTAAATTACTATAGTATACCTCCATAATATGCAGATCCTCAGATCCCTAGTAAGTGCAACTGTGTTAAATTTATCCTCATCACTCCAAATGATCTTTGTTGCAAAGATTCAGTTAGAGCATGGACTATTCTTGGACTGTAATTTTACCAAGGGCAGCATTTCAAATTGTGATAGATGTTTGATTTTTAAATTCCTGCTTTATGACTTACTTACTGTACAGATTTTCTTGAACTCTGGTAATATGTTTCTAGTATTCTTCCTTGTGGGGCTTATTAGTACCTGCAGCGTTTTGGAATATTTTTATGGACATTCTGAACAGTTCTAACTGCTTCAAACTTATCACTAATTTTAAATAGGTGGATATGCTTCAAACTTCCCCCTAAACAGTCTTTGCACTTTCAGTAGTCCTTTAGGATAAATTTCCTTTCTTCAAAACTTATTCTGGTTCCTTCATTATTTCTAATAGGTTAAATCTAAAAAATATAAACTGAGTTGTCGACTGTAAAAGTACATATACATTTTTGGGGGATGCCCTATGTATGTGTGTGTGTGCATGTATAGTGCTAGTTAAAGTACAAAACAATCAGTATTTAGAAAACAATATGACCATTTATATTCCAAAAGAGAAAGCTGTGAAGAAAATTCATGTTCTTTTGTGAAAATTTCTTGAAAGTTAGTTTTGAATTAAAGCACATTTCATTGAAGACGGCAAAATCAAAATACATACACCTTGTCCAATGTATTAATTAAACCTTCACACCATTATTGTTGACTTTAGCAAAGATTGTTGTTGCTGGTCCTTCTTTATATAAGGTGAAAAGTTTGGAAGACTATATTAATGGAGAAGGTGACATAATGCTGCCTGCTGTTCTTTCTAAGTTTGAAATGATTGACAACTTTATCAGTCTTGTAGATAAAGATCTCCTTAACTCCATAAAACAAAGCATAAAGATGTTTTTAGTGGCTCTGAGTTTAATATCAGTTAATGACAGATATATTTATGGAAAAGCGAGAGACATGAAACTGCCGACTGAGATTTATTGATCTAGATACAAACAAATTCAGGTGTATATTCATTTTTACACACACTCACATTTACAACTATATGCACTTATAAATATATGAACACACACACACACACACACACACACACATATACATGCATGTACATATACATTCATATGTATGAATACATGCAAATGTATATGCACAGACAGATATATTCACACATACTGGAATCAACACATGTATGGTCATATAAACATATGTTCAATCTATACAGATAGATACTCATATATATATATATATATATATATATATAAACACACACACACACACACACACTCATCAACATATGCTTATATACATATGTAACACATGTTTATACACAAAGATACATATAAACTTTTTGATAAGTGTAAGCAAGTCTATGTATGAATATATGAAAATGAAGTTATTATTATTATTATACATATATATGTAGGCAATATGGAGAAATACGTTCCATTTTTACAATAACCTGAAAAATAATTTCAGTTGAATAGCAGAAACTTATTCATTTTGGATGTTTAGGTTTAGAATGAAATTACATTTTTAAAATTTCAAATTAATTCAAAATCTAAGAACAACATAACCTGTTTGGCTGCTAATTAGTATTTACTATTAATTTTATCCTGTAGTCTCTCCTTATATGCTAAAGTAGTAGTCACAATACTGCAGTTTGAAATCAATACTCTTTAGTTTTAAAGTCCTTATATATTCTAATAGTGATGTTATACGTATCATTTTTTTCTTAGTAAAGTTATGTTTGTGCATAATGAAGCAATGTTTGAGAATGTTTGATGTGGCATCAATATAATACTGCCAAGGGTAATGATTCCTATTTATGGAATAAGTTTTTTTTTAAAATTTTATTAGGCAGTTACCTTTAAGCAGACATTGAGTTGGTAGTCTATAATTACAAGAAAATGAACTTAAATGGGGGAATTCTTGAGGAGCTGGTATATCTTTGCTTGTCATACTGCTATTCAGTGGTTAACTTTTTTGTAGTAATTATGGTATTTGTATTATTACTATTATGTTACTTTAATATTAGTATCTTTAATATTAATATTATAATTGCTTCCATTGTTAGTGAGAAAATGTGGTCTAGTTTGAAGAGGTTCTTTGTTATCATTGCTAAAGTTTGAATAATATCCATATTATTCCATCTCCCGTCCCATGTACAGTTTATGGTACTTAGTGCCAGTTGGGGAAGTGTTTTTTGTATAATTAATATTAGGCAGAGATCACATCATTAGTCTTATTTGTGAAGTTAGCCATTGACAAGGATAAGTTCACTGTAGAGTTATTATGAATGCTATGCTGGGGCAAGATGTTTTTCTTTAGTATCTCAAAGAAATTCCTAGGTATGATAATTCTTACATCCCTTCTGTATGGAGAGTTATACCACATTATTTTTTTTATTAGTTCTCTGACTGTAAATATTTGTGGAATGTCTATCTTCTACTATGTAGAATATTGAGTTAGAAAAACTCTTGGATAGAAAATAATTGAAGGTTTTATAAATATATATCAGTCTTGTAAATATATATATATATATATACACACCTATATATATGCATATATATATCAGGCTAAGTAAAATGTAAGCAGACATGGCTGTGTGGTAAAAAGCTTGCTTCCCAACCACATGGTTCTGGGTTCAGTCCCACTGCATGGCACCTTGGGCAAGTGTCTTCTACCATAGCCTCAATCCAACCAAAGCCTTATGAGTGAATTTGGTAGATGGTAACTGAGAGAAACCCATCATATATATATATATATATATATATATATAATGTATATATATATATATATGTTTGTGTGTCTGTGTTTGTTCCCCCATCTGCCACCATCACTTGACAACCGATGTTGGTGTGTTTATGTCCCTGTAACTTAGTAGTTTGGCAAAAGAGACCAGTAGAATAAGTACTAGGCTTATAAAGAATAAGTCCTGGGATCAATTTGTTTGACAAAAGGTGGTGCTCCAGCATGGGTGCAGTCAAATTAAAGAAACAAGTAAAAGAATAAAAGTAAAAAAGAACGTTTTGAAACATGAAATTCAGCACAATATATTTCAACAATGCAGAAATTTTATTCATCGGCATAAGTACTACTACAATCAACACATTTTTGCCAACGAGTTATGAGTTTATTTATTCTGGTAGCATAGCAATAAAAATCTGGAGTTCTGGAGCTGACAAAGTCTTTGAATGCACTTTCAGCATCAGTTTGATTTCACTCCTTCTCTCACAGGAAACCGTCAAGGTGCTTGAAAAAGTGGTAGTCAGTAGGAAGAAGGTCTGGGGAATAAACTGGGTAGGGAAGAACTTTGTAGCCAAGTTCCCTCAAATTCTGGAGAATCATTAGTGGTCGAGCATTGTCATGAAGAACGATTGGCCCTTTTCTGTCAACCAATCTGAGATGGAGGAGTAACAGATTTTTATTCATTTTGTCAATTTCATGTTTCTACAATAATGGTTTTTCCGGGTTTTAAGAAGTTATAGTGGATGAGTCCAGCAGTACACCTCCAAACAGTCATAATAAGTTTCTTTTTGAAGAGCTTGGCTTTAGTGAAGGTTTTTGATGCTTCATTTTGGTCCAACCACTGTGAGGAATGTTTTTTGTTGTTGTACAGAATCCACTTTTCATCGCAAGTTACAATAATGTATGGATTGGTCTGGTTATGGAGAAGCGATGAGCAAATTTCATATCTGCGCATTTTCTGATGTTCATTCAAATTGTGTGGTACTCATTTGTCATGGTTTTTTGATTTTCCAATTGCATGCAAATGATTGCAGGCAGTTTTCTGGCTAACTTGAAGTTCTTTTGCCAGTTCTCGAGTGGTTTTATATGGATCTTTCTCAGTGATGGTCTTTAATTGACCATTATCGATGACAGATGGGCATCCACTACACTCATGATCTTCAAGGCTCAGGTCTCCACTGCAAAATCGTTTAAACCATTTTCAAGCTGACCACTCACTGGTCATTTCCTCACCAAATGTTTCATTGATATTGTGAGCAGTTTCAGGTACTTTACGTCCTTTTTAGAAGTTGAATAGGAGTGATTGTAACAATGATGAAAAAATATGAATGTTAATTTATTGATGCATTTGGGCAAGTCTGTGTCTGTATTACTAGACAACTACAAAAAAATGTTTAAAAAAATTACAAAACTTTGCAGAAATCCAGCACAAATTCTTCATGGTTCAAAACATTGCTTACTTTTTACTCAATCTGATATATATATATATATATATATATATATATATATATATATATATATATACACACACACATACACACACATATATGTATATACTTACATACATACATATATATATATATATACACACATATATCTATATATATGTATAGAGAGAGAGAGAAAGAGAGAAAGAGAAATAGATAGAGATAGATAGATAGATAGATAGACAGAGAGATAGAGGGAGATAGGGAGAGAGAGAGGGGGAGAGAGAGAAAGAAAGAGAGGAGTGCGCATGAAAGAAGGATTATTGGTATTATGAAACTAAATGCTAAAGCTAACATTTCTCTTAACTACTAAGTCTTAATGCAAGTTTATTGACCCTAAGTGGAGAATATATAAATCCACCTCTAGGTAGGTCTTCTCATTCGTAGGTAATATTACTATACCCAATGATTATGTAAACTTGAATCAATTTGGTAAAAAAATGTGTTGTAGCCAGAAAACAATGAAATGTCTGAAGTGAAATCAGCCAATATGTTGATATCTAATTCAGTTAGTATATTCTTTTCTAATTTTTGTAGTTTTAAAAAGTTAAAAAGTAATTATTTAGCTAATTATGAAATAACTACGGATAAAAGTTATTTAGATTAGATTGAACAATTTGAATAGAAATAAAATTAAAATCCTACAAATGAGTTTGTTAGTAAGTAAACTGAGGATTCAAATTTATTTTTTCTTATTTTGTATGTGAACTTTTAATCTAATTTATTCTACAATAATTATTGTTTATAAATAACTAAATCTCTTGAAATATTTGGTTTGATTATAGATGAATTGTTTTTAAGCTATAAATTTATATTTTTACTACATATAATTAATTTAATTAAAAATCCTACAATCTTGTAACTCATATTTATAATAGACAGATTCCAAGATTCAAAGGATTTTAAAAAAATAATGAATGTAATTTTTAATAATCCTTATGTATAAAATTTGTTTTTCTTTAATTTAGGAAATAATGCTTTTGGACTTTTCTTTAAATAGAATATAATACATTTGAGAATTTTATTATCATTTCCATTGATCTTTAAAAGTTTCTAAAATATGATTTGAGAAACTATATATTCCATGAAGATTTTCCTTGTGAATCCAGAATGACAAGATCAATAAATCTTCCCTATTCAAAAATACAATTGAATAAAAGCAATTGCTTATTATTCATTTCCCATAAACCTGACATTTTCTTACAGTTGATAAATACATAAATTCTTCCAGCATTTCCATGTTTTCGTTAATATCCCTCTTTTTAGTTTGCTGCTTTATTTTTGATATGTACACATTTGTATTTTTTTGTGTGTGATTGCTGTCATTTCGCAATAATTATTTTTGATGTTGTTGCTCATATGCCGTATTAAAGATAAGTTCTAAGGTTATGAATATCTGGTCATCCACACTGTTCTTATTTTGGATAGACAATCTGAATTTTATATTGTTGTCCTGTTTCTGCTTTATACACAATATTAATTTATATTAAAAAAAGAACATTTCTAGAAGAAACAAACTTTTAGAAAACTATAAATCATATTTGATTTCAAAGATACTGCAACATCAGTTCCTTTTTTAATAAATATCAAATTACACATTGATATTTCGTATTTATTAACATTGAAATTACATTTCTTCCAATAGTTTTTGTCTTTACATGAACAAATAGTTGAGATTTTCAAAAATTAATATCTAATTTAATATTTTATCATTTAGGATATTACCAATTATATTATACCAGTCATATTATACTTATTTGAATATCAACAATAATTTTATACATATTAGAATTATCTAAAAATTTGTTATACATTTACATGACATACATTTAAGATGACAGAAAAACACAAAAGACAACTATGCATTTTAAATTTTGGTTTAAAAATTTGTCAGTCTTATTTTAAGATATCATAACAGAACAGATGAAGTTCTAAATTGCTGACAACTAGATATATAAAACTACAAACAAACATTGTATCTTTTCATGAAGCAGATGGCTTTTCTTTCTGTAATATGTCTGAAATGAAAAGATATTAACTATAATTGTTTAAGATCTCAGCTAAATGATTATCAAAAGAAAATAGTGATAGCTGTAAAAGATATGTGCCAGAATTCAAATAATTGAATATATATATGTGCATATACATACTTATATGCATACTCTTGCACTCACATATATAAGCATAGATACATGTATGTATATGTCTAGCTATAATTATATATATATATACATATATATATATATATATATATATATATATATATATATATATATATATACATACACACAAGCATATATATCATGCCCTATATATTTGTGTGTATATATATATATATATATATATATATATATACTAGGCCTGATCAATAAGTATCCAGACTGTTGCCATTGTAATGAAGCTAAAGCTTGCAGAGAAAGCCAGTTCGCAGAGATTGACCTTGAACACTGCTGTGCATGTGCACTAAGTTTTAATATCCAAGCTCACTTCCACTGTTTACAGCAGTGCTCGGAAGGAACGTGTGTAGCATGTGATTGTTGCATTGACCATGACAGAGAAAGTTGAGCAGAGAATCTGCATCAAATTTTGCCAGAAGTCTGGTCATACCTGCTCAGAGGCCTATGCAAAGGTTTCAAAAAGTTTTCATGATTCTCGACACAATCAAGGAGATCTTGTGCAATTGAATCTCGAGTGTCTTTTTGGTCAGCTGAAAGCAGTTTTGGTACAGACTTGGCAGACACAAGTCTCATACCTAAATTTTCAGTGATAAAGTACTGAACTGAACTGTAACTAATCTGCACATCTTTTGATAACTCAAGGGTAGTGATTCCCCCCACAGCTGCATGCACCTCTGCAATGTTTTCTCAGTTCTGCCGGTTGCAGGTCTCCTAGAACGTTTATCACTATCAACATTTTTTTGGCCGTCTTGGAAACGTCTAAACCCTGTGCAGCTCATACACTCTTCTCCATACACTTTATGTAAATTTGTGTAGGCCTCTGAGTAGGTATCACCATGACAGCTTTATCTGTCATGGTCAGTGCGATGATCACATGCTACACACCTTACTTCCAAGCATTGCTGTAAACAGTAGAAGTGAGCTAGAATGTTAAAACTTAGTGCACATGCACAACAGAGTTCAAGATTAATCTGTGCCAAACAGCTTAACACTCTGTGCTTTAGCTTCGTTACGATGACAACAGTCCGGATACTTATTGATCAGACCTTGTATGTATATATGATGCAATGTTGATTTTGCTAGTATTTCTATCTATATATTAACTTTGCAATGTAAAAGGAGCACAGTCATGTGATAGAGCAAATTTATAACATTTATTAGAAACTGGGTAATTTACATCATATTTCTCAGAGTTTCTGGAAGCAATATTTTGATAGAATTAATGATGGAATGAAGTGGTTGTTAGAATACTGCACACATGTTTATATATATATATATATATATATATATATATATATATATAGCAAGAGAGAGTGAGAGAGAGAGAAAGAGATAGATAGATAGATAAATTGAATATATATATATATGCACAGATATAAATATACATACATACATGTATTGTGTGTAGACATCTATACCTATGCATATATATATGCATATATATATATATATTTATATATATATATATATTTATATATATATATATATATATATATATATACATACATATAAATATATATATATGTCTGTTATTATATATTCATGTATGTATGTATATATGTGTATGCATACTGTATATATATACATATGTATATGTATATATATATATATATATATATATATATATATATATATATATATATATATATATATATATATATATGTATATATATATATATATATATGCATATATTTATGTATGGATATATATAAATATTTTTCATATATATAGTGAAAAAATTTGCTGAAAGAATAATTGCTCTAAAAGCTTCAGTTAATATTATATATCTCCTTTTAAAATAGCTTGTGTTAATATTTCAATATTTTTAATACTAATATAGCTTAAGTTTATCTAATTTTAATGAAAATATGATTTTGCTTCAATATATCTTATATTCAGCTAATATAGCATGGTTCGCATGATCTGCTGGAGATTTATATTTGCTTCATGTTCAACAATTTTTAGAATCAATTTGTTTGCACACACACACACACACACACACACACACACACGCATACACACAACACACACATGTGCATGCACACACACACACATAAAATACTTTTTCCTTTAGAGTACAGAAATAATTTTAGGAAATACTTGAACACAGACAATAATGGAAATAACTATATATATATATATATATATATATATATGCATGTATTTATAGATGAAGTATGAAGCTATATATATATATATATATATATATATATATATATATATATATATATATATATATATATATATATATATGTATATATATATATGTATGTATATATATCTATATACACATACACACACATGTATATATATGTTTGTATATATTTTTACATGTATGTGTACATGCGCACACACACACAGACACAGACACACAGGCACATGTATAAGTATATATATATATGTGTGTGCGAGTGTGTGTGTGTGTATATCAGTTCATGTTGTGTGTACATCTGGTGACAAGATATGTTAAGCTTTACAACATTCAGCAATTTTTTTTTTGTAAGATCATGTCATTCGTGGATTTCACCATCATTTGAGTGGATTAAAGCCTTCCACTTTGAATCTTGGTACATATGAAATCTATAGTTAGCATTTGTTAATTTTCAATGTTAATATTTAAAATCATAAATAGTTATAGAAATAAAATATACAACAATATTTATTAATTTTGTAAATTCTGATCCATCATAGAATTTTAGGAAAATTTCACTTTTCTGTTCGTCATTCTATTATGTCATTTACATTTTATGTGTAAGTATATAAATGTGCATATACTCATTGTGTGCGTGTGTGTGTATGTGCACGCATATGTATGTGTGTGTGAGTGTGCGTGTGTGTGTAGAGAGAGAGAGATATATCTATCTATCTATCTATATGTGTGTTTCTATATATATATATATATATATATATAATATGCACACATATATGCATTCACTGATATTCAAGTACATACACAAAATTGCCTAAAACACATAGAAACTATCCATATCATGTGAATCTGTATTTTAAAATTTTAGTAAGCATTTTCGTGTACTCCTACACATGCATGTTTATTACTTAAATAAATTAGGAAGAAAAAGGGGGAAAATAGATAATTTGTTTGCTCAGTAAAAACAATTATTTTTGATTTTATTTCTGATGGAAAACAACTAGATATGCAATTATTAATGATTATTAAATGTCAAAATATAGAAAAACATTATATATTATAAAGTCTTGCAAAATAATAGTTTACCTTGCTCAATAAATGCAAAATACTTTTGAAAACATAGGAATGACATCAGAATGAAAGGAAAAATTTTTGTTACAAAAAATTTATTAATATGGATGGTAAAATAGCAAAACTACCATTGAGCAGTTTGTATTATTAAAAAGCCTTGACACAGAAATCATTATTATTATTATTATTATTATTATTATTATTATTATTATTATATTATGTTAGAAATCATTATTAGATACTTAAATGGGAAAAATGGGAACATATTTTAAGCCAATACTAAAACAAGTATCTATTTTTTTCATTGAATGTTCATTCTCATCTATGTTTAGTGTAATGAAAAAGATGAAATTCAAAATTGATGAACTTCAACTCTACTTTTGTTTATTAAGGACCCGTATACATACATACATACATACATACATACATACATACATACATGGCAGTGATCTCCTATACAGCCCCAAAACAGTTGGGCCCTCGTTACCTCAGAGAAGACCTGGATGGAAAGCATTCAGCATACAACAAAAAGACTATGCAGGGTATGTTGCCTGGAAACTTGAAGAAGACAGTAAAATTGACACAAAGCACAGCCTTTCTTGGACACAAGACCACTACATCACATCACATTTTGAAGGCTATGTGTTTGTAATCCAGGAACAGGAGATTGCCACAAAGTACCTGGTGAACAAGAGAGACAGTGATGCAATCGCAGGTGTAGGCTATGTCATGTTTCCGTGGAAGACATCATGCATGTCCTAAAATGTCATAGTTCTACCTCCTTATGTGGCACGATGTTGTTGCTAAAACAATTTACAATGACATCCACAAAAAACTGTCCTGAAATAAACTTAGAAAATCTTTCTGTTCTGGAATACATTCATAAACACCAACTCAAGGAATATTGGTGGAATATTCCCATCAAAACTTCTATCAAATTTAAACATAACAGGCTGGATATTGTTGTTTGGGACAGAGGGGCAACAGTATGTACCATCATAGAGGTCAGCTGCTTTGCAGATATAATTATCTCTTTGAAAATGCAAGAAAAAGAGGAAAAGAGGATATATATGGACAACTGCTTTGAAACCTCCAGGTTCTATATCCAGACTATGAATTCATTCTTACCAATAATAATTGGAGCACTAGGTTTTGTTAGTAAATGATTAAAGGAGAATCTGGATAAACTGGGATTTTCAGAAAGAGAAATTGATCAACTAATTCGTACATTACAAGTGCAATCTGTGAGTGGAACAGTAAAAATATGCAAGACTTTTCTCAAGTTCCAAATGTGAATTTGCCAGTGTTAACTACATCCCTCCTCAGTGGAAGATTGCTAATAATTAAAAAATAGAAGAGGCATACACACACACACACACACACACACACACACACACACACACATACACACACACACACACACACACACACAAACACAAACACACACACACACACACACACATGTATACATATATATATATATACCAGAGTAAGCATATAAATGTGAAACAAGGTTGAAAAAATAGTACTCGAATACCAGAGGTAGAGTAATATGCTTTATTAAAAATCTGTGTTGCAGATGGAGCAGTTAGCTAGTGTGCATTGATTGCTGTCCCTTGCTCATTTCTTTGCTTGGTGTCTTCTCAGAGAAAGGCCACAGTGGGCTAGTTGTATGTAGACATACACCAATCAGTGCACACTAGCTAACTGCCCCATCCGTGACACAGATTTATGATGACGGGTAACTGTTGTGTATAAAATACAATGTAACAAATGCAACAAGTTCTATGTGGGTAGCACAACAAGGCCTTTACACATTCGCCTCAATGAACATCTGAGCATGAAAGCCTCCTCCTTCAGAAAACATCTAGACAGATACCAGAACACCGACAAAAGCATAACAGTCACAATTCAGGCCGATGAAAGAAATTTGGGTAATCTAAGAATTAAGGCAGCTATCCTCATAGACAGACTAGGGCTCCAAATTAACAGCAGGCTGGTGGTTGGCAATCAGTATATCATTTAGCTACATCTGGATGCATGTAGGTCTATTTTTGATAACATGATCATGTATTAGGAAAAAGAAAAAAGAAACTGCATGTATAATACATAACTTAGAAGCAGTGCTACAGATGTGCCAGCACACATGAGCTTGAGACATGGCCACCCACACGCACTTCTCATGAAGAATTCCGGAAGGAGCTTTATGAGACCACTGCAGAGATGCTTCCGGGAAAAAAAATTCAGTAACTGCTGGAAAACTGACAACAGCAGTGACTCAACTAATTCCTAGTGATATCTGAAGAAGGAATTTTTCTATTCTGAAATATTATTATATCAGACTATGGATAATTAAATTATAATAGTTATTAAGTCCACTCTGCATTGTTGTGCCATTCAAGACACATTATATTTTACAAACAATACACAATGCTTCAAGCGAACTACAATATATATGTTCAAATCTTATATAAATCTTGTTTCTCCATTAATTTTGGTATTTATCACTCCACACTGTGCCTGCATCTCTCTCTTCCCCATTCACTCTTGCAACCTACTCAATAGAATGTCTGCTCAGTTTTTGCCATCCTGTTTACTGTACAATCATCTCTATTCTACTACTCCCATGTCAAGTATCTCCTCACTCCTAGCACTCCTGCATCACCCATTCCTTCCTTGAAGATTCACCCTTACACCTCATTATCAATTTCCGGATCCACCCTTATCCTCTCTTTTAAAACATGAGAAGTCATATATCTCCTCTTCAGCAAGAAACCTGCTTGGTTCCAACCATTTTCTCTCATACTTTACCCCTCTTTATACTTTATTCTCCCAGCATAAAGTTCCTTTTCCCTGCTTGAAGTTCATGCAAGCTACATGGTGACCTCAGTAGTGCTAGTGGCATGAAAAAAGCACCCTGTACTAACTTTAAAGTTGTTGGTATTAGGAAGGGCGTTCAACATTAAAAACCATGCCAAACAGACACTGGAGCATGATGCAGTCTTTGGGACCATTGGATGCTATCAAACCATCCAACCCATGGTAGTATGGAACATAAATGTTAAATGATGATGATGATGATGATGATGATGGTTGTCTTGTATCTCTTTCATTGTTAGCCATAGAGAATCAAATACAAACATAAAAATACTTGCACGTGTGTCTGGGGAGAGTCATTCTGTTTAAAAGCCTTATTAATTAACACGCTCATCGGTTCGATTTCCACTCATTTACTTATTTATTTTTGCTAAAATTTTTCTTGTTTCTTGCAACCTCTTCAATAGTTGTTGACTCTGTCTATTATTGGAGCTGCATTCATTTTGTATGAGTTGTTTGTGTACATGTATATACACATGTATAAACACATGTGCAGGAGTGGCTGTGTGGTAAGTAGCTTGCTTACCAACTACATGGTTTCAGGTTCAGTTTCACTGCGTGGCACCTTGGGCAAGTGTCTTCTACTATAGCTTCAGACCAACTGAAGTCTTGTGAGTGGATTTGGTAGATGGAAACTGAAAGAAACCCATCGTATATATATATATATATATATACACACACACATATATATATATATATATATATATATATATATATATATATATATATATATATATATATATATATATATATATATATATATATATATATATATATATATATATGTATATATATATATATATATATATATATGAAAGTGCATGGCTCAGTGGTTAGACCGTCGAGCTTACGATCGTGAGGTTGTGAGTTCAAATCCTAGACAGGGCTGCGTGTTGTGTTCTTGAGCAAGACACTTTATTTCACGTTGCTCCAGTTCACTCAGCTGTAGAAATGAGTTGCGACGTTACTGGTGCTAAGCTGTATTGGCCTTTGCCTTTCCGTTGGATAACACTGGTGGCGTGGAGAGGGGAAGCTGGTATGCATGGGCGACTGCTGGTCTCTCATAAAACAACCTTGCCCGGACTTGTGCTTGGAAGGGTAACTTTCTAGCTGCAATCCCATGGTCAGTCATGACTGAAGGGAGGTCTCAGGATATATATATATATATATATATATATATATATATATATATATACATATATACATATATACATATATATATATATATATATATATATATATATATATATATGTTTGTGTGTATGTATGTATGCGTGTGTGTATGTATATATATATGTATATGTGTGTGTATGTTTGTATGTATTCGGTGTATTCATGTGTTTGTGTGTTCATGTTTGTGTGTGTGTGTGTGTGAAGTATGCGTGTGTGTATATGGTCATGTGTTTCAGTCTTTTTTTGTGTATGTATGTATGTGTGTATGTGAGTGTGCTTGTATGTCTATATTACCTGTCTATTTACTTATCTATCAGTTTACTTACATACCCATTTACTTACTTATATATATGTATATGTCACACACACACACACACACACACACACACACACATACACACACACACAAAAACACACAAACAGGAACACACAAACACATGAATACACAGAACGAATACAAACGTACACACATGCATACATATATATATGCATACACACACGCATACATACATACATACATACATACATGCATATGTGTTTACACATGCTCACTGATGCACATACATGTGCACAAACAAACAAGCAAACAAACAAAGAAAAAGAACACAGTTCTGATAATGGACAGAGTCAACGACTATTGAAAAGGTTGAAAGAAGCAATAAAAATTTTGGAAAAAATAAGTAAATGAGGGGAAATCAAACTGGTGAGTGTGTTAATTAACAAGGCATTAAAGCAGAATGAATCTCCCCAGACACAATAATATATGTATATACTGATAGGCAGATAGACAGATAGAGATAGATAGAAAGATAGATAGATAGATAGATAGATAGATAGATAGATAGATAGATAGATAGATAGATAGGCATGTAAAAATAACAAAATCATAAAGATAGGTATGTGTGTATAACAAAACAAAGTCACAAATATAAGGGAGTCTTCACTGTGGAGAATCCTTAATCGATGCAATGTAAACAGGCAGACACCAGAAAGAATTTCATTGTTTTGATGTGACACAGTTTTGTAAGTAGATGAATAATGTCACAGGTAAAATCCTTGGAAATGATAGAAAAAAACCTTTACAGCTATTTCTAGAATGGTTTCATAGTTGGTGCAGTTCTCAGCATGTTGCCTGCATTGAAATTTTGTAGCAACCTAGACCATCTTTGGAAGGCTAATGGGTAGAATCTTGATGGATAAATGAGTGTATATGGTGAGAGGCAGATTTAAGAGAATGAAAATAGATTAAGAGAGGCAGGTTTATTAAAGATTTAAATCAAGAGGAAGATATTTAGATAAAATGCACTGTTTATATAGATAAGAGTAAGAGTTGTTTCAAGGTGAAGATATGGGAGAGAGGAGACAACTAGTGGAATGGTGAAGTGGAAAGATATGAGTGGAGTTGATTAGTTTAGCCAATTTATCAGGAGTTGGGTAAGGAGTGATAGAGAACCTGAAGGTATTGGGTGATCTTTGTGGTAAGTCTGGACAAGTGGTCAGCATATGATGGGTGGGAGGAGATGAGGTTAAGCAGAGAAAAAGGAAGAAGAAATATAGCTAATGCTGAGATAACTTGTTTCATAAAATAGCTCACCACATCATAATCAATGTAGTCATAAGTATAAAGAGATTTGGGAAGTTTCAAGTTTACCCTTTAGCATTAATATAACTGTGTCAAATGTAATGCTTATTTGTTCAAATTATTTTGAATTAATCATATGTTATCTCATATCTTCAAGATTTTGATGAGGTGATTGTTTATTTTTAGAATGACATTGTTGGGTTGGTATGAGAGACTGGATTTGGTCAATTTGAGCATAAAGTAAGGAGAATATTTGAGCTGGATATGGCCAGTTTAGACGCTAAAGGGTTAATGAACATTGTAATTTACAGTGGATAATTAATATACAATATATAATGAGGACATGAAGTAAATTTGAGAAATTTGCATTATGCAGCTATAATTAGTGTACATATATAGTTAGTGCAAAAATTTAATATTTATATATTTCATAATTTATGAGGCTACCAAGAAATGTAGGTGGAAAATGTAATATGAAGTACAACCTAAAATTTTTTAATTCATATATTTAATAAGAACTTTGAGAAATGAAGGTGGAAATCCAACGATGAAGTATAACCTTAAGAAGTTTGAACAAAGGTGCATGGTAAGTTATTTAAGGAATACAGTAAATAAGGTTTATGTGTGTGGTAAGTGATTGAATTAAGAGATGTAGTAAATAAGAATGTTCAGAATGCAGATATGAAAATAATGATCAAGTATAGTTTAAAGTGAAGAAGAGGTGTGTGGCATTTTAGTTATCATATGGGTGTGATCTACATAGATAGAGTCAAAGTGCAGCACTTAGGTCTATGGTAAAATGGGTAAGTTTTAGAGAATCAGTGAATACAGGCAGTAAAAGCTTGACTCTAGTAGTTCTGCAGGTAATGAGGGTTATGTTTAAAGATTTTCATCAATACTTTTGATCGTAAATTGCACAGGATATTATTTCCCTGATATGGCTTCCTAGTACTGATGATAGACCAAGTAATTCTTTATGGTATGCTGTTATTCCTTACATTATGTATGTAGTTAGCTAGTAAGGTCGAATTATTGTGTTTAGCAGGAGAAAATAGCTAAGGTGAACTAAATATTGATATTTAAAGTTAACTGTGACACCAATATATACTTTATTGGAGCTCTGTTGGATAAGGACAGTGCATTTATAAATTACATTATTTCTACAGCAGTTGCCATCAAGGGGCAATCAGCAGGTATCCTACAGTTGCATATAATCCTATCAGATGTGCTTCAGTGTTGTTTGTAATTAATATTATTATTAAAATTTCTATTCCTAGTGTAATGCAAGTAAGTTCTATTGTTTAATATCTTGCTGTGACTGGGTTTCCTATACTGTCAGTGTTCACATGTTCATCATTGCATTCTAGATTAACTGGAGATTTCTTGTCCAGTTTTTAGATGCTACTATATCTAATATTATTATTTTTATCAGTATTTCCAAGTCTAGTGGAATTCATAATGGTATTATAACAATAATAGGTGCTCACATCAAATCAACTATCCTCATTGTTGTACCATCCCAGAATATATTCCATATTATATGTATTATTATTAGAGTGTGTGTAAGTCATCCCCACACTGAGCATTGTTACCTGTATTTTACCTTATATTTTCATATTTACTCTTCTTATGATTATTATTTGCCCTATTATTATAGATATTATTCTCATTGTTATTATTGTTGTTGTGATTATTACTATCATTATCACTATTCCTGTTAAGCTGGCCATGATTTTTAAAGCTTTCCATACTGTTATTACAGTTTCTGAGTTATAGTTATTACTATCATTATGAGTAGGGTGGTGTGAATTATAAAATAGTCTTTATGTCTATGATAGATCCAATATTAGGTGTAGCTGAGTATGACAATTGTGTGGTACTTATGTTGTGGGTAATAATACTAAATAACTGTTCTGGCATCCCTTAACATTTAAGCTGAATAGAGGTGTATACCCTTTGGTATACACCTTGCTTCTTGTTCTTGTTAAATAATCCTGAGATTTAGGGAGGAGTTTAGTTTTCATTTTAGGGTCATTCCTCATGTGCTCTTGTGGTTTAACTTAAGTGGTGGGGGGATGTTGCCACAAACGTACCTGTGGCACGATGTAATGCTGGAATGAAATTGCTGTTGTTTGCAGAGTAGGTGTCCCAGTTAGAGTTAGGAATATTGAGTATGGCTTCTGTATGTTAGATTTAGGATCTAGCTTAGCTAAGCAATTCTTAAGTTTGGTGTTAGATAGAAAATTTTATTTTGTCAAAGAATCCTTGCTCACCAGCAAGTAGTGCTTGATTATAGTAAGGGACATGGTTATTAAAAATTTCTTTGCTGACAGGTTAGAGATTCTAATGGAAATACTGTTTGACAATACTGATCTACGGTAGTCAGATTTAATATTGATATATTGAAAACGCTCATTTGCTTTGTGGTGTGGAGAATATAAGGATGAGATTAAATCTAAGGCAATGTTGAGGAAATTAGTTATTTTGTGGTTATCTCTATATGTTGTATAAATATAAATCTGTCATAATCTGGCTTCATGGCTGTTAATGATTTTGTTCTGTTATATACGTACCAGCCGAATTGGTACAGTGTCTATAGCTAATCTTCATTTGGGCAGCTATCATATTACTGCATTTAAAGCTGGAATTTAGACACAAATTTGACTTGAGCACTCATTGAAATTTCTACCAACACCTATTCACCTTATCGAATAAGGCCATTTTCACGAAGGGATTAGTGGTTTGTCTGTTTCCCTGCTAACTAGAACTTTGGTCATTGCTAAGTTAACTTGAAGGCCCTCTGATTCCAGGTTTTGCTTCCACACTTGGAATTCCACTTCTAATTCCACTACAGATTCAGCTATAAGAACAAAGTCATCAACATAGAGGAACTTCCACAAGCAACCCATCAGAAACTTCTCTGTTTTGGCCTGGAGAACTATGATTAACAGGAGGGGACTGAGAACTGAACCTTGTTGAATACTTACCTGCACACTAAATTCATTGCTGTATGCATTGTCAACTTTTATTTTACTGACAACACACTTGTACATTATTTGAACAGCTCTCACCAACCATTCATCTATCTTTAGCTTGTGCATTGACCACCAGGTGAGGAAGCTAGGGACCTTGTCAAAGGCTTCTCCATAATGATAAATGCAAAGTATAGTACTTTATTTTTGGCTAACTACTTCTCTTGCTTGTGCCTTACTAAAATGAAAGCATCAATGGTATTCCTCCCTGGTATAAAACCAGACTTTCTCTTCTAAATTAGTTGAGTTATGACCCTTTCTGTAACTTTAATGACTTTGTCTAGCAACTTAATACTACAGTGATTATTTCTCTCTGAGGCATCTTCTTTGCCCTTGTAGGAGTTAACTACAATGCTTCTACACCAGTATTATGATTCCTTCCTGTACTACATAATTAACTATATAGGTTACTAGGCTGTATCCCACTTTGCCAGGTAATTTAAGCATCTCAGCTTGGACCTGAAATTTAAGCATCTCAGCCTTCCCTGTCTTTGTATCCTTGTCTTATCTAACATAAGATAACTATAATGGCCATTCCCACAGGCTGGTTCATTAGAAAGACTCCCCTTCTCCCATGCCTTCTCCATATTTAATAGCCTCTCTCATAGTGACACTTCCATACTTCTTTCTGTTCAGAATTATGCAGCGCAAGTGTACTATCATCCATCCATACACACTTATTGGACACACTGTCTTGCAACTGGAACACCATATGCCTCTAGCCTTCATGCCATAGGACATTGGTAGATCTCTTCCTTTCTACTTCTCTTCTTACTAGATAAACCTATTGCCTAGCCTCTCTTCTAGGTACCTGCTACATTTTTCTGCCACCTCTATTTTCCCCAATCCTTCCTTTTATGGTACTACTTCATTGTTCCACTATGACATTACCTTTCATCTGGCTGAAACTTTGTACCAGTTACAAAGTTGGTCTGTTGCTGTCAGTAGGTTGTCCCATAACAAGCTCCAGTTATTCTGTATGTTATAGATCTCTAGCTCCTCCTTCTTGTTAAATGCCTCAACTAGAATGTCTCTAAATCTCTGACTGTTCAATTGATCATTGAGCTTCCATACTTGAACTTCTCCACTTGCTTCAGTGGAACTCCCCTCACATGTAAATTGCACTGCACAGGCTTCCTTGAAAGGATGAGTGTCTCAATCTTCACAGCACTGATTTTCATTCCTGCTGAGCAGCACCCAGTAGCAAATCTATCAAGTGTATTTCATAGATCATTTTCTGGTGAGTACTATGCTGTCTGAAAATTCCAGCCAACTGATCCAACTGATCCTGAGCCAGTCTCAATTCCACTCCCAGCCTGGCTGCACATGTTAATCCTGCCCATAAAGATCGTGAATAGAGAAGTTTTGACTTTTATCTTATACTCCTGCCATTTATACTCCTGCCATTTATCCTGTACTCCTACAGTGTCATCCGCAACAAGTCCCATGTAAGACCTTTAACAGGTCTACAAAACAAGAATATGTCTCTTGACCATACTCTCCCAATTTCCAGAAGACCTGCCACTGTGTGAATATTTACTTTAAATTATAGCTTCCTCCACAAAGAAATCATGGTTTACACTGATGTTTCTTACAGTTATAAACCCTAACACTTAACCAATGGATTTTGTTAAAAAAAAATTGTAACAGATTTACTGCCTAAATAAACAGAAGCAGAGACATATATTTTTCTTAGAATAGTTCTTTTGAAATACTTATAAGCTCAGAGACAATCATTCTGCTATCCATTACAAGTGTAGTAGTTGTTGACTTGGATTTGTGAGCCTTTCAATGGCAGCAACTAAAATGAAAGCAGGTACTTTTGCTAAAAGGAATGATTTCAGTAACTAAGAGTAGAGAATAGTATTAAACACCTTGTTGTAATTAAGCTAAACTTTCACAAGGTTTCTGTGATATTTTCTTAGTTTAGGGAGTATAACTCTATTTATCAAATGTTGTTTGGCACATCCTACATGTACTTCTTACCATCTGTCTGTTCATAAGTATCTTTTTGGAATGACAATGGTCTTGAGGAATTGGTTGACACATCTGGTGTAAAATGTATACATAATGTTTATGTATCTATGCATGTATATATGTACATATATACATATGTATGTACACACACACACTCACACACACACACACACACACACACACACACACACACACACATTCATAAACAGAAATAGGGATTCAACAAGAAAGATAATAGCTGAGATTAGGGCATAATATTAACATTGCTATCCTTCTGAAAATCCAGGAATTGCAATGGTGGAGAGTATATAATAATTAGCCAAAATTCAGAGAAGTGAGAGATGAAATAACTTGTTCACTTGTGACAGGATACAGATTATGAAACAATTGTCAACAAATGGAATGAATATTTCAACTCTCACTTCTCTGAATTTTGATTAATATCTGTCTGTTAATGTATATATTTATATATAGTTTTGAGTAAGACCACACTTGAGATAAAGTGAAGAGGAAAGGAGAGGAAAAGGTTAGGAGTGGGAGGCAAGGAGCATGATTACTCCTAGAAATCTGGACTTCCATAATAAGAATGACATAAAATTGGTCAGACTATCAGACTGCATATATACAGATAGCTTCCTTGATAGGTACATGTACAATTGTACAGACATATATGCAAGTAAAAATGCAATGGGATATACACTAATATTTAAACCTATACTTAGACATGAACACAAAATGAGAATCTTGATAGAGAAAGTAGAGGGGAAAAGATACCTGAAATAGATGAGATAGCTGGAAGGATGGAAGGCAGAATCAAAGGAATTTGCAGTATATTTTCATACTTTGTAGAGCAAAGATTAATATGCTGCATCTGAGATGTTTTCACCTGTATTTGTGAGTCTCATTTTCTGGGTTACAAAAATATTTCTTCTGAAGGGTCATATTGGGTGTGGATAAGTATGAAAGAAGTCTCGATCAGAATGTCACATGGATTTTCATTATTTTTGAAGGAGAAGAGTAGAGGCTTAGGAAAGATTGAAGCATTCATTTCATCCTTTGACATGGTTGAGCAACCAATCCCAACCAGTGAGGATTCACAATATGATTGAATTTCGTGCCCTATCCAGGTGCTCAATTCAGTTGATTACGAATATGAAAACATAGCTCATGATGCCTCTGTTCACGTGATTTATCTGAGTCAGCATCTCACCTATGTAACAAACTCAGCGGCTGTTGACTCTCCTGAGTTCTGCCATTTGTTGGGTTTTGTTTTTAATCCTGCAGGGTGTCCTGTAATCACACTCGTCATTAGGCAAACTTGGTGGGATTGTTGGTTTAGTTGCTGATAACCCGATTATATGACAGGTTGTACTGGGTTATATATTACCAGTAGCATACAGTAGTGACCTGACATTTTAAAGCATTTATGGGGGGTTCATCTGTAAAAAGCAGAATTTACAGAATGGTGAACAAAAGTAGCTGGATTACAGAGTGGAAAGAAATCTAGTGAACAGGCTGGTGAATTTGTGGCAGTGGATGGGAACAGTTGTCTAGCTAATAGATGACTTGGGGTCAGCAGTGGAGGGCATCCATGAGTGTTTGGGGTATACAATGCAGAGGTATGGTATCAGAGTGATTGTAAGGAAGTTCAGATTTGCTGTGTGTGGGATGTCAGGAATAGAAGTTGGGATAAAAGTAGGGTCTGTAGGTTTACAATAAACAGAGTTGGAGAGGTAGATAATTTTGATAGAGACAAAAATATCAAGGAAGTTGACTTATGATAGATATGGTAGTTATAAATTCATGTAAGTTAGCTTTTCTCTTGTTATATTTCTTATAGTATTAGTATATATACTTCTTGTGTGTGTGTGTGTGTGTGTGTGTGTGTGTGTGTGTGTGTGTAAGTATAGAAATATATGTTAATCCAATATATATGAAATATATACACACATACAGTGATATTTGTATAAGTATTATTTATATTTGTGTGCATAAGGTTTATTAATGCTTATAAATAAATGGTGAAATCAAAAGGAAATGAACAACAGAAATTTTCAATTTGTGTTGTATATTTTACTTAAAAATTACTATCAACAGAGTCAATCTATCTCTTAGTAGCTTATGTGTGTATTTTAGTTCATTGCTGTTTGCAGTGGCAGCACTTCTACATCTGTCTATCAGTGATGGATAGATGAATTTTTCCATACTGGTACTCATATTAAGTGACCTATTCCAAAGAACAAGTCACTAGATTTAAGTACCAGTTTGGATATGATTAGTTCTTGCATTAGTTTACTTATCAGAGTATCATCTAGAATTGTGTTTAATAAGAAATGACATATGTTAAGATGCAATTCATTATTAAATGAAATAAAAGCACTTTGTACTTAACATTTGTGGTAGAGTAGAAAATTCCACTTGATTTGAAACTCAAATCTTAACAATATGGATATAATAATCACCAAGAGAAAAATAAGAGTAATTAGACTAGACACAAATGTATACACATCCACATATATAAAAATAATATAAACTTGCACACGAAATCTTTATTGACTAAGAAAATGATGGATCAGTACTAAATTTTTATTCTTGATTTCCTACAAAATTAATTAATTCTGATCATTAGTCATTCAAAATTCAATTATATATAAATATGAAACAAAATTATAGGAAGGTAAATTTCAAAATAAATGCTGTAAAAATATAAATTTTAAATTTAGATTTAGTGTTTTGTTTAATTATATTTTCATAAGCTTTTTAATCTGAAATTTTTGAAATGTTTGTTTTTCTTTCTCTGTTTCATAATTTCAAAAATGTTTATTTCATCCATTCATAGTTCTAGAATGTTGAGCAATTTTAGATTTACTTTTCAGATAGTTTCATCAACATTACATTTACCTGCTACTTCCTTCAGTGGTTGCTTCTCTCCTGCTGACCACTTACTGTGTTTTGCTTCTCTTTCAGTGTCCAATGTGTGTGTTCTTGCAGCTGTTAGTGTTTGTAATATTGTTTGTATTGCATGTTGCATTGATGTAATTTGGACCATTGCATAACTTAATTTCAGTTGACTTAGATCAGTACAAGTGAGAATGTTTCATGTATTGCATTTCCATTTTAAAATATGATTAAGATTTAATATATGGATATCAGGATATTAAGATATTTAATGTCTTTAGTTGGTTTCCAAAAATTGGACAGGAGTTGGAACATGTAGAACAGAATAATAGGAGCAGATTCAATCAACTGCAACTTCATAATTGATAAAAATAAATAAACATCAGAGAAGATAACACACACACACACACACACACACACACACACACACACACACACTATTAACATTATACCTTTCCAAATGGTAATTTGAAATTAAATAACAAATTCAATTTTGAATCTCTCATTTGGTGGGCATTTATACTGCCAGTAACACCATGCTGGTTTTCCACTGACCTTTTTTTCAAATTAGATAAAGCATCTTTCTACTTTTACTAAAATTTTTATCTTCTCTGCTTTTATTTTTCTTTTGCTTGCTTCACCAAAACCTATTAACAATTTAATTTTGAACAGTCAATGTATGCATGTGTGTGTCTGCGTGTGCGTGTACATATATTAAGTACTGTGCATATGTGTGTGTGTATGTATAGTTTAATAGGCATTTCATTCTTGGTTTTATGAGTTAGAAAATAATTTACCAAGTACAATGAAACAAATATATATATTTCATGCTAATCTTCCAGAGAGCTTTTATCATAGATGTATAAATGCAAATAGATTTATGGTATCAATAATACACAATGGACTTTCTGAATATGGTCCAAATTACATGATGTTTCAATCTATTAATTTAAAGTTTTTGTTACGCATAGATTCTGATACATTATTATATTTATTTCAGTTTTCTTTTTATTAATTCTCCTTATTTTCTTATTTGTTGTTTAATTTTCATTTTGCAATTTTATTTCTATGTTATTATTCTAACAAGAATTTTATCATTTAGATTTTTAATCTTCAATTCCTAAACTACTTTGGATAGTGCATTCTTTTTATATCATATTTAGTAAGATATTTATAATTATCACTTAATTATCATACTTATTTTAGGTTAGCCCTAATTTCCTAATTAAAACTTCCAAAGTGCTTATTATAGCAGATCGCTGTATTACTTAAAACTCTTTGTGATCTTTTTTTTATTTTGGAAAAATTAACAAATAGAATATTACTGTACTAATTAATAAATTATATACATTTTTTTATCAGATATTTTGTACACTGATAGACATAATAGTTGATTTATTTTGCAAAAACTCAATAGCTCTTAAAGATGGTAAGATAAACTTCAAGTAACTTAGGTGAATTATCACTTAAATGTACGCAGTTTTTAATAAAGTTAAAAAAAAAAAAATAAAGATAATTATAGACTTAAATGAATTTAGATTTATGCTACGACTGAAATTAATGAGCAAATCACTGAATGCTTGACAAGAACTTTTTGAAGATTAATTTGATTGCATTTTGTTTGTAAATAAGTTATTTTAAGATTTCATTTTGTTTCTTTTGACAGGATTTTGATTGTCTTGAGTTACTTTTTATTTTATTTTGTTTTCCTCTTTTGAACATTTCAAAGTCATACACCATATAAATCAGGGTATTTAGTTTCCATGTATTCTGCCAGAAAGTTTTCTTAATTTCTGCACAAAAACTGCAGAAACATATTTTAAATTATACTGTAATTATTTTGCATTGCAAATTTGATATGAATAATTATGAATAATTAATGATTTATTGATGAGAATATAGGCAGCTCCAAATGTTACTAAATATTCCCGAGTGTAATACTTAATATTTAACTGATTTTGGAAATCATCACTAAAATTGAAAGAAAGTAATATTTTCGAAATAATTTTAAAGGGTTTCTTTTGAAACAATATGACATTAGCAATTTTAAAATATTTCTTTTGAAAATAATCATTGACTTAAAATGTTGAAAGAGTTAATAACTGATGTTTTGATTTAAAATTTTTTTATTAAGCAATGTTGAGTACTATATTTTCAAAATGTTATATTAGATTTATTTGTTGCTTCATTATTTATCTAGGCCAATTCTACTGTAGTATACTCAATATACTATTTTTTGTATGAAAATTATTTTTCTATTTCTATTTTATAAGTTATAAGAACTGATATATCATTAGTTTTAATTATAATGGTATTTCATTTTAAACAGAACTACTTTTAATATTGTTTTATTTTACGATATTTTAGTCAATAATCTCAAATTTATGTATTTCAATGATATTTAAACTATAATATAAAATCAATACGATGTGAACTCGATATTTTCTTTTACTATTGATAAATATTTATCTTTTCTATTAGTAATCATATTTGATTTTTAGTTATGAAACTTAAATGTCTATAAAAATGGAATTTTTTCTGAAATTATATATATGCTTAAGTGATTAAGCCTATGCATTGTAAGGATGAAAGGCAAAGTTGACCTCAGTGGAATATGAACTCAGAATGTAACGATGTACGAAATGTTGCTAAGCATTTTATTCAGCATGCCAACAGTTCTGCCAGCTTGCTGCCTAATAATAATAATAATGATGATAATAATAATAATAATAATAATAATAATAATAATAATAATAATAATAATAATAATAATAATAATTAAAAAAGCATATAGAATATGTGATGTCACATATTTCAGATTTGGCTATAAAAACTCCAAAACCTGAATTTTTGCAATTCTTTTACTTTATGATGTAAAGTTTGTTATAATTGGTTAGCCTGTAAAAGAAAGTGCAGCATCTATCACCTGTTCATACCCTCTAAAACGGATGAATATAGATAAATGATAAGGATTAATGAAAATATTCAATTTGCATTTGTATAGGTTAGTAATTGAAGGAAAGAAAAATAATGACAAGGAACAAGCTGTAGAGCTATCCAGATCTGAAGACAATGGATTGGATACAGTGACACAAAGTGAGACGAGAATAAGAGCCAGGTGCATTGGGAGTATTTAGGTAGAGTTGATATTGGTTAGTGTACAGACATTAAGCTCAAAAGGCTGAATTCATTATAACAGTTGAAGAAGAGATATTTAGGAGAATTAGGAGTAATACTGGGACTGCGTCTGTAAAATGTGGATGGGTGATAGCTTGCCAACCAAAATTATAATCATTCTTTTCAAATATACAAAAAAAAAAGAACATTTATTCAATATTCTTTGGTAAGAAATATTATTGTGAGTGCTAAATCAAAGGCATATTCATACCTGCTGTATGTCATATTTAAATTACAGCTTCTAGCTGTTTTCTTTTTCTTTTCACTTTCTGCATACTCCTAGTCCTTAAGGTAAAAAAATATTTATCATAGATTCTGTTGTTATGTTTGGCTGAAGAATTTTGCTTTTGGCAAGAAATTAAGCCATTGTGATATGCACTTTTCCATATACAGAATGGTTATCATGGAAATTATGGTTACAGAAATATAGTAATTTTAGTTGTCTGCTGTTCTTGAGTATTAAAGGGTGCTATGTTGCTATTTGTTTGGTTTATTAAGAAGTGATTTTATTTTATGTATTGATAATTAATTAGCCCATTGATAAATATTTCTCTTGTAATTATTAATGGAAATGATATATATTGGATAGAAAATTTTACGTTGCATATAGGTGAGGCATGTAGGCTGAAAGTGAATGATAAATGTGACTGATGCCATTTGTGTATGTATGGTGGTGAGGGTGGGGGTTAAAGATGAATGGCTGTTGGTTGTTGAAAAAAAGAAAAGGTGTAGGATAGATAGATACATGTGTGTTGATAGACTGAATTTTGTTAAGGGATTTATCAACACACTGTGAAAGGTGAACTGATAGGAACAAACAGTTTAGTGATGCATAGATCTCATGAAAGAAATGGATGAAAGCTTTACTGATACTCAGTGAAACTATGATTTTCATAATAGATCCAAAGTCTGTGAGTTAATGGGTCTACACATTTCATTTTTTTAAATCTTAAAATAAACAAACTTTCCCCACCTAGGACTATGTATAGATATCAGATTAGCAGTTTTGTACTACCTGAATAGCCATAACATAGATGCAATTAGAAAACAACTAATAAACATATTTAAAGAATAAATTCTAAAAATAACTATGAACACTAATTTTTGAATCATGAAATTTTTAGACATTACATTAAGCTTGACTTCAGGTATAGTTAAGATATAGTTTACATAAACAATGACTCTAATCATCTTGTCATAGTTATTAAAAACATAAAGATGCATTCAATCTATCCTCCAATAGGAATATATTCAGTTGAGCTGTACCCTTCTATAATGATGCATAAATAAGAAACAACTATAAAGAAAAAGAAAATGGAATATCTCACAAAACTGTAGAGCTAAGAAAAGTAGTGTGATGCAATTTATCCCTAGTCCTTAAACATAAGTGTAGGTTCTAATTTAGCACTTACTTTCTTGTCCTTAATAAAAGACATCTTCCTGCTACACATAAATATAATAATCTTTTCAATAAACATATACATACATATAATTGTATATACACATATATAAACACACACATATATAAATATGTTCATGTACTTAAAACAAAAAAGAAAGTTGATTCTTTTCAAGCTGGTAATTCATTCAGTTGCTACTGAGAATTTATGGTTACCTGTGATGCTTCAGACAATAAAAATATGAATGGAAAAACTCGGTCATTTAATGTGGATGAAGCTAGCAGAAGAGGGAGACCCGGAAAGATATGGTACAAAGTGGTGAAGGTTGATCTCAGGATGTTGAACCTCACAGAGGAATTGACAAGAGAATGGGATGAATAGAAATATATGGTTCTTGAGAAGGTCTGCCCAACTCACTGAAACTAAGTTCTAAAAGTACTCTGTGTGTGTGTGTGTGTGTGTGTGTGTGTGTGTGTGTGTGTGTGTGAGTATGCGTAACTAGGCCTTTGTTCAGTTTCCTCCTCAAGATACTTCCATCACCCTTCATCTCTATAACTTCAGCTTTTCCTGATAACACTAATGTTTCTTACTTCCCAGAATCATTTCACTTGATATCCATCTCTCATCCTTAATAATGTTCTATCCACCCATGTTTTGTATTAACCCCTACTGACTTCTCCACTTTACCTTCTCTACCCTCTCATGCTTTCCATGCACTATACTTGCTTCTCTCTTCCCTTCTCTCACAACCTTCCCAACTACTCATTACCCTTTCTCATCCTTCCCCTGTCTATTGTATTATCATTCCTATTCAGTTTTATTCACTCCCGCTACTTATCCACCATTCACTACATCTACCCCACAATTATATTCAGTATCTATAATTGTCAGATACTCTTCCCTATTTACCATCCACTCCACACTTTCATTCATTACATTAACCCCTCTCAAACTTCTTAGCTTTCATTTTACTATACACACTTGCAAACATCCACCCAAACTCCTGGTTCTTCTGCTTTCATTCATTTCAACTCACCTAATACATTGGGGATCCACACAGATATCTCATCACCTCTGTTATATCTCTCTTTTCAGCTCTAACCTGGTTGTAGCTCCTCAGCAGCAAGAAACCTGTTCTGTTCTGATCTCCTTTTCTCATACTTAAATCCCCCATTTCCTAGCATAAAGCCTCCTCTCTTGGAATTTGTATTCTTGCAAGTTGCATGGAGACCTCACTAGTGCTGGTGGCACACACATAAAATCATCAAGGAAATTCTCTAAAGTGGTTGGCATTGGGAAAGTCAGCCAGCAATTTGAAAACATGCCAAAGTAGACATGATACAATTCTTTGACGTATAGAATCTAGTCAAACTGTCCAACCTATTACCAGCAGGGAACATAGATATCAAATGATCCTGATGGTGAAGATTCATGATGATGATAATGATAGTGGGGATGGTGGTGAAGATGATGATGATGATGATGATAATGATGATGATGATATATTTTTCTTAGACATTGCGAGACTAATAACCTGGTGTAGAACTCAATATAAGTATGCTTCAGAATGACGCATTAGTCAAATACAGAGTGCTAATAAGGAAATAAGATAACAAAGGAATAAATGATTATCTTATGAACTTCATTAGCTTACAACGGTTTCTGCCCTAAGATGCAATGGACTCATAGTTGAGTATTATCCTGTAGCTTCATCGGAGCCTTGAATATCGAGTGCAGTTTATTAAATAAACTACACTTCATATTTGAAGCTCCAATGAAGCTGTGAGCAAATGGAGTGTGTATATAGATGTATGTGTATATATATATATGTATGTGTGTGTGTGTATATATATATATATATATATATATATATATATACACACACACACACATATATGCATATATTACACACACACACACACACACATAACTATGGGCATGAATGTGTGATAATAAATTTGCTCAGCTACATGGTTCTGGGTTCTGTCCCACTGCAAGGCATCTAGGGGAAGTATCTCATACTGTAGCCCTGAGCAAACCAGAATCTTGTAAGTGGATTTGGTAGATGAAAACTGAAAGAAGCCTGTCATATGTATGTGTGTGTGTATATATATGTATGTGTGCATGTATGAATGTGTGATTGTTTGTGTCTCCTTCTTTTGACATTGCATGATAGTTGTAAAATGCTATTCATACAAGCAATACTATTCATTTCCAATATTCTGCAAGAACATGCCTTACCATGGGGAAATATTACCTTGTTTGGAAATAGGTGAGGGTTGGCAACAAGAAGGGTATCTGACTGTAGAAAGTCTGCCTTACTAAACTCAGTCCAACCTGTGAAAGAATGGAAAAGTGGACATTAAAATGACGATGATAATGATGATATACGCATATGTATATATCTTTTATCTTTTTTTTGTTTCAGTCATTAGAGTGTGACCATGCTGGGACACCACCTTGAAGAATTTTTAGCTCAATGAATCAGCCCCAGTATTTCTTTTAACAATTGTACTTATTCTATTGGTTTCTTTTGCTGAAGCTTTAAGTTACAGGGATATAAACACACTGATATCGATTGTCAAGCAGTGGCAGGGGACAAAAACACACGCACACACACACACACACACACACACACACACACACACACACACACACACACACACACACACACACACACACACACACACACACACACACACACACATATGGTGGGCTTCTGTCAGTTTCTGTTTACCATATCCACTCAAAAGGCTTTCTTTGGTTGGCCCAAGGCTATAGTAGATGACACTCGCCCAAGGTGTTATGTAGTGGGACTGAACCCAGAACTATGTGGTTGAGAAGCAAACTTTTTACCACATAGCCATGCCTGTGAGATATATATATATATTTGTGTATATAAATTTGTTTGTGTGCATGTGTGTGATGTATACATACATACATATATATATAATTCAAACACTTACATACACACACACCCTGAATGATCACACACACCAAAAAATACTGAGAAATAATGCAGTGAATTTTCAGTTTCTTCCAAATGAGGACTCTGTGGTACATGTACAGAATACTCTTATTCTTGTTTGTGCATTCACAGTTTATATGTAATTGATGTTTTGTTAAGACTGTGTAATCATCATAACAGCATGTGTAGACTATTATCATATGCTGTTTAGTTCATGTATATTTTATTCTGTTTCAATATGGGTATGCTTATTTTTTTTCTTATCTTTTAGTCAGGAGGGAAAGCAGTGCTCATGATCAGTTACAGGGCCTCTGATACTGTTGGGAGGGAGGAAGTTATCCTTAGACCAGAAACCTAATCCAGATGCTTCCTAAAGGCATCCAAGATATCAGGTAGTGGTGTTAAACCAGGTGATGGCTTAAATCTACTATGTAGAACATGGTTTGATTTGAACTCAGAATGCAAGGCATCCAGTCTAATGTTTTTCTGCAGGATTTTAACTCAGAACTTCTAATGACTTTGCCAGTCCACTACTTATATGTTGCTAGATTGCAATTAGTTTAAACAGCTTGCACCACTTTCGAGTTAGTAGACTATATTTGTCTTTGAAAACAATTTGTATTTGTACCAGTATTATTTTATGGTACTGTTTTAGCTGTAACTTTTCTTTTTGTGCATGAATAGCACCATTATTTTTATTTCTGCTTTAATCTCATAATATTCTGCATTTTTATACATCTTTCTACCAGTTTTGATAGCTGTATGTTGGATTTTATTTTAAAATTATAGCTAAAGTGTGTATTCCTTCTTCATGACTTCAATATCAAAAAGCAAATTTAGCAATTCTATCAGATATTACTTGCAATCTGGCTCTTTTGAATCACAATTTATGTATTATCTTTACATATGAAATTAAGTAATGTCAACACTCATTGAGTAATGTACATAAGCTTGAAAGTGTATAATTTCACCTTCATGGATTTTCTACAAATTTTCATAACAATGGTGTGAGGGATTTTTTTATAGAATATAGTATTACAAACATAGCCAAGTTTAAACAGTGATTTATGTAAGCAGTGGGAGTGGTTCTTTCCCTAATGCTCAAAATATTCTTTATAGTTCCATACCATATAAGACAAATATGTTGTATCTTTCATTGTTATCTCTAAGTAAAGCCAAATCCTGTGTGTATCTTTCCTTGAAGGTATTTCCAGTCATTCCCAGTCATTCCCATGTAAGTTCTTGTGGTCCAATCCATGTCAGTGATATTGGCCTTATAAATCAGTTCTTTTACATGGCATGTATTGTTTAGAGGACATTTACCTGGGGATATAGTGTTACAAGATCTGTGTGCATGTTCCTAGTGCTATGATTCTTATTGTAACTGAAGATGATTGTACCTATGTGGGGAAAGCAATTATAGCTAATTTTAACCATGTTTCTTTGTGGTTATTTATGAAGGCTACTTCATCAGAAGATATGTTGGAAATATACCTGCTTATGCTATTTATTGTTGATGGTGGATGGTTACAGCTGCTGTTGATACATGATGTATCCCTTGTTAGATTAGTGGAAAATCTATATTTTCCTGTGTCAAGGTTCATGTTAATATCTAGGAAATTAGCTTCTTTGAGATTAGTGCTAACTGTAATTTTTAAATTGAGTTGATTAAATATCTTGCATAACTTCTATGTATCATAGCCATTCTTATTATGCCTTACTCCATCATCCCTACATAAATCTATGTTAGCATCTTTTACGACATTGTTAGGGATATGTAAGATGAAAAGGCCAACCAGACCCACTATCTATGCTCTATCAGGCATCCCTATAGCAACATCAAATAGTTCATTTCCATTCTTTTTCACCCAGTATGTATTATGAAAAAGCAATGATTTTCTTGCATTTATCATTATGGCTCCTTTGGTATTAGTAACAGTTGATATGAGTGCCTGAACATGAGTGCCTGTAGGAAGAGGATTTTGGAGATTAGAGAGTGGGGTAAAAATCTGCAATGTTGAACTAGATGAATTTGCATTTGGGTTTATCATTAATTTTTTTCAAAACATGCAATAGTTGCACTGCTACACATCCATTGGGTGATGTTTCAGGAAACTGTGATATGTCGTATAATATTATTCAATATAGATTTGCTGATTATACCTATTTTACATTTTGTCAAATTTATCAGTCTTCACATAGGATATTGGGGGAAATTATCTTTATGATCTTTTATGGTTACAAAAGATTTTAACAGGATAAGTTGTTCTGCTCTACCTTCAAACCTCTCATATCCTGTCATATATATATATATATATATATATATATATATATATATATATATAGAGAGAGAGAGAGAGAGAGAGAGAGAGAGAGGGAGAGAGAGAGAGAGAGAGGGAGAGAGAGAGAGGAGAGCATTTATGATATGGCTAGTAAAAACTAAAAGAAATTACTCATATTAAGTTTGTAGAGTGTGAATATATATTAAATTTTGTATAGCTTATTACTCAGAGTTTCTTACTAGAAATACTCTTCAGGTAATCTTCTGCATCTGAAGATCACTCTGAGTGAGGGCTCAAAATAGTAGGTTACATATAGATAATAAAGTAATATGTTTAACTACACATGCATGCATGCATACATGCACACATGCATATATACATATATATATACATACATACTGTTCATTTGCTCAAGCAGTAGCAATTAAAGCCCAGGATGTCAACATCCACATACATTCGCGTGCATGCACACACGCACACACACACACACACACACACACACATGTGATGATCTTCTACATCAATTTCTTCATGTCAGTTTCACTTACAAGGTATTATATATATATATATATATATATATATATATATATATATATATATATAACCCTGTGTGATGCTAGAGACTCATAGAACTTCAAGTTTCTGTGTCAACAATACAATCATCATCACACCTCTTCAGCTGTCATACGTCTGGTGCCCTCATCATCATCAACTACAAGCATGAATAAGTCTGCACTGCTCATGGAAAGAAAACATCCGTCTTTGGGCATTAGATTTTACAAGAGAACAACTTTTTGGCTTGATTGCCTGAACATGTCTAAAACTCCATTATGTGTTGGTTGAAATATTTATGAAGTAATAAATTAAATGATATAAATATAAAACCACAATAGTGAGTAAATGAATAAATATGTAAATGAATGAAGAATAGATCATAGCTTCTTACAAATGAAACTTGAAAAAATGAGATATCGATGTTAAAATAGTATCATGAACCTTGGAAGCTAATATATATATACATACATATATACATATACATATATTTATATATATATGTATGTATATATATACATACATACATACATACATATTTTAACATCAATATATATATATATATATATATATATATATATATATATATATATATATAAACCTTTCAAGAAACTCCATAGGTTAAAGGCTTAAAATGAAAAATTATAAAAAATTGACACTGAAATTTACAAGTGGAAATTGAAAATTCAAAAATTTAAACTAAAAGTAAAATTATGAAGTGAAATGTAAGTAAATTAAAATTGAAATGAAAATTGAGAATAAAAATTTTAAATTAAAACTGAAAATTTTAAATAGGATTAAAAGTAAAATTGAAAAATAAGCAAAAAATTCTATTAAGCAATGAAAAAAATTAACAGA
>NC_142943.1:16888943-16903943 GCF_046866305.1 Octopus bimaculoides
TTTTTATGAGTGGTGGTGAATATTCTCATTCAGGGCCAGTTTGGTGGTGACTCTCACCAAAGCCCAGATTGCCTTGCTTGATCTTCTACCACTTTGTCCTGCAGTTATCGACTGAATCCCAGCATATGGATGCAGTCAGAATGCCTGCTGTGTCCCTTTCTGCTGGCCATGGCTTCACAGTCTCCATTGTAACTGCTTATGTCATTTGATGGCATCTGCTCTCACACTCAATAATAATAATGACAACTTCAATAATGATAATATTTTCTTAGTCACAAGTGTTTAAATAGATGCAAAAATACAAAACTTTCACTAAAGGTTACACAGAAAGAAAGGATAACGTAGAATCCCTCCCCATCCAAAAAATAAAACTGCATTTACAAATACAAGAGTACGAGTAAGAGGCATTATACGACATATGGAAGGTTGTATTAAAAAATTTGATAAGTGCACCCATCCATATACATACACACACACACATACACATTCATATACAGACATGCTCATACAATTGCAGCATATGCAGCATATGTATCAACATGTTTACATGGAGATAATTTCTAAAATGTATGATAAAACACAATAATTAAAACTAAAAATAATTAAATGAATAAATTATGAAAGATTACTGGTTAGATTGAGTTGGGGGCACTCTGTTCACTGAATCATTTCCCAGACTGTGTCTGAGTGCAACTGCATGCATCAGTAAGCTTCTTTTGAGAGATCTGATGCTGAACAATGCCAATGACTTGAGAGTATTCTTTCTTAAGTTCAAATAATGTCTTAGTTTTAATTTTATGAGCAATCCATCGTTTATATATTCAGAACTTAGTTGTTCATATATATCTTTACTACTTCTTTGGAGATTCCTTTGCACCACAGATGTATCATTTTGTCTGTTACTTGCTTGTTTACATATGGTGAATCTTGGTTCATCTTTATTTCCTGCATTTTCTTTATTTCCTTGAGAAGGGATTTCTTTGTCATTTAGAAGAAATTGTTATTCCTCACCTGCTTTCATTGTATTGCTGTGCCTCCTTTTTTGTGCGATATTTCCGTTTTATTTATGTATTTTTCTCTTTAATTATTTCTTCCTCTTCACATGATAAAGGTGTGGTACTACAGATTGATACAATAAGGAGATAAGATGTTTGTTCATCTGTTTGCTATCCCTATATCTTTGGCTGGTGGTACTCTGGAAAAATGGTTCTTTTTTGTTCTTTTTGTTGATACTGTTGCTATTCATTATTTTTGTTTTCATTATTTTTACTTAGTTTCCCCAGTTTTTCAAGGCATGTTTTACTCCAGTCTAATGCCCTTTATTAGGCACAGTTCTGAGCAAGTTCATTTTAACATCCTCTGATGTGAAACTCGACTTGGCACAATTTCTTTTCTTATGCCTGCTTTGATTACTGTACTATGAGACAAAAGTCTGTACTAGCCATGAGCGTACATTGTATCCAATGTTTTTTATTGAAATTCTTGTGTCTTTCAACCTTTGTATTAGGTTACAAATGTATAGTCAGAGGTATATCAAACATTTCAGCCTGTATTTTGGCTGTTTTCAGTGTAAAGGTACAGTAAATAGTGCCAAGCTTATTCCAATTTTTTATATAATTTTTTTCTGATATACCCTGAAGAATTTCTTGAACAACTTGATGTGAGAGGAAATTGAAGCTGCTTTTATCTCTTCATAAAAATATATATCTTTTTCTTTGCCTTCTCTTGGATAATCTCTTGTATTGGTTTTTACAGAATTCTGACATCTTTTTTTTTTCTTGCAACTGTGATCAATCCAAAAATTCTGTCTGTTCATTTAACAAGGAAAGGTTGGTCTTCACTAGCTGCTCTATGAATAGGAGATAGTATGTGCAATTAAGACTTGCCTCAACATGGAGGATCCCTTTGTTTACCAAAATCATGCATTTCAAGTCATGTCAAGAAACTTGGACCTGGTTTTGTGGTGGGCAGAAAGCACATGACACCATCAGGTAGTGATCTGTTACAAACCAACAAAATTAAGGGAAATATGAACTCACAGAAAATACACACACACACACACACACACACACACACACACACACACACACACACACACACACACACACACACACACACACATATGTATATATCCATCTCTCTCATACATTTATACATATACACATATATTTAGATAAGGATAGTTATGGCTGGTCTATGGATATGTATTAGTGACAAGCAGTATTAATACCAAATAGTAATCTTTATATCCAACTTAACATGGCTGTCTTGTTAGAGTACTGAATACTATGTTATTAGCCTTGAGAAACCCTCTCATATAAGTGTTTGGTGCATAAAAGCACACCCATAGATTAAATATATGTATGTATGTATGTATGTATGTATGTATGTGTGTATATATATATATATATATATATATATATATATATATCATCAGTAAACCATAAATACAAAAGAGAAGCATACTCTAAGTTATAGAAACAATAGAGTAATTAGATAAAGATAGTTATGGCCAGTCTATGGAGTTACCCTGGGTTTTATGTCCATAAAGTGATTAGCTTTACAACGTTTCTTCAGACCCTAATGACCAGTGGCCTATAACCTCTCTTCAAAGAGGAGGGAGAAAAGACTTCATAGCTACTTGTTGAACATACAGACAAAAGAGAAGGGTTAAGTGCAAAGGATTATGTTTATATATATATATATATATATATATATATATATATATATATATATGTATATAGTCAAACAAATCTTTAAGTTGACTCTAGTATTTATTTTAATGTCTGACACATATGCTATCAGTCTCTTATGCTGAACCACTAGGTTACAGGGATGTAAGTAAACCAACACCAGTTCTCAACAAACACAAAAGCACACTCACATAAACACACACACACACACACGATAGACACATATATACACGATAAACTTCTTCCAGTCTCTGTCTACCAAATCCACTCACAAGCCTTTGGTTGGCCTGAGGTTATAAAAGAAAACATTTTGCCCAAGGTGTCATATAGTTGGGCGAACAAGCTTCTTACCCTCACAATTATGCCTACACACATACACATAAACATATTTACAACATATTTCTTTTAGGTTCCATCTACTGGATCCATTCACGAGGCTTTGGTCAGTTTGCAGCTATAATAGAAGACACTTACCCAAGGTGTCACACAGTCAGACTGAACCCTGAACCATGTGGTTGGGAAGCATGCTTCTTATCACACAGCCATGCCTGCACCTATATATTGGGTCATCCCATAAATAATGTGTATTTTTTATACTTTTTTTATTTTTCAAAATTAAGATAAACAAAGTTCTTTTTTCATCTAAAATATACTCTCCTTCATTTTCTACAATGCTATTCCATCTATCTGGTAGTCTTGTAAAATTCCCTTGTCCATGATGGAAAATACTCCTCCAGTACAGAATTCATATTTTTTTTCGTCCAAATGATTTTGAAGACTATGGAATAAATAATAATCAGATGAAGCAATGTCTAGCCAATATGGTGGGTGGAGCATCGTTTCCCATTCAAACTGCTCCAACCTTTGGAATGTCATCCTTGCTGTATGTGGCTGAGCATTATCCTGATGGAAAAACACCTTTCATCTCAAAACCAAAGACGCTCGTTTTTCTTCTAGCACAGACTTAAGCCGCTCAAACTGCTTCCAGTAGATTTCCTTTGTTATCATTGACTTGGTGAAGGCGGAGGTATTGTTTTCAGTCACGTTTGTTTGTTTGCTTGTTTGTCTGTTTGTTTGTCCGTAGACAAGATGTCTCAAGAACCATTGGATGGATTCGGATGAAACTTTCAGGGATGTTTGGCCGCGTGACTGGAACAAACTGATTAGATTTTGGGATCGATCCAGTAACAGACAAGGATTCTGGATATTTTCCCATTTGTTTTACTTAATTTTTGAGAGCAGTTGAATTCATTTTTAGTATTCTCGTTTGTGAGAGCAGTCGAGTTTATTTCAGATATTCTCATTTCAAAAATCATCTCTGACTAATCGTTGAGAGGACGTTGGTGTTGCCTTGGTAGAGATTTGTGCTCTCTGAAAGCTCTTGTTATTGTTTGGTTTGGGTTTACAAGTTCAAAGTGAACTAAACCTTTCATATCCCACCAAACAGATAACATCTTATGTGGGTGAAAACCTTCTTTAACCTAGGGTGCTGGTGTTTCTCCTTTCCCTACCCACTGTCTTTGGTGCTTGAAATTTTTATAGAGAACCCCTTTCTCATCACCAGTCATTCTTTGGTCCAAAAAGGTTCATTCCTGAGATGTGACAGCAAAGAAGAACACATATTCACTTTCTGCACACAATTAGACTTGGAAAGTTTGTGAGGAACCCATTGAACCAATTTGCTGACTTTTCCGATGGCATGCAGGTGTTGATGAATGGTTGAATGACCAAGTCCAAACTTCTCTACTAGTTTCTCAACAATCATGATGGGATTTGGTTCCACCAGGGTTTGCAGGACATCCTCGTTGAACTCTACTGATCTTCCAGGACAAGGCTCATCTTTTAGGCTGCAGTTTCTGGCTTGGAATTTCTAGAACCACCGTTGACACTGGCTTACACTTATTGTCCAATCCCTATGTACTGCATTAATATTCCTCGCACTTTCCATTGTGTTGTTGCCTTTATTGAACTCATAAAGCAAAATATGCCAAATATGCTCCTTTGTCATTTCCATTATAGCTTTGAAAAAATAACTGTTAAGATCAAAACTGCACTCTTCAAAACTTGCATTAAGAATAAGTACAAGGTAAAATTGGTACCTGCTTTTATAGCAAGTTGATGCAGGTAGTTTATCCCATCCCCCTCTGACATTTAGTTCATGCAATTGAAAAAGCCACATTATTCATGGGATGACCCAATATATATACATTTATATATATAACTTACATAACTTAATAGCACCAATATATATATATATATATATATATATATACTAACCTTGAAGCCGGTCTTCAGGTGGCATTCAGGCTAGCTGAATGTAGGCATTCAGGCTAGCTGAATGTAGGCATTCAGGCTAGCTGAATGTAGGCATTCAGGCTAGCTGAATGTAGGCGTTCAGGCTAGCTGAATGTAGGCGTTCAGGCTAGCTGGAAATTCTGTAGGGTATTCACGTAGAAAAAACTCTAGAACTCTGGAGTTGCAGGCCAATATGTAACCAGAACAGGAAGATTAGTTTTCCACCTAGACATAAGTTTCATAAACTACAAAATATAATATCCACACTACCACATGTGAAACATACCTGTTATAACTCTTTATCTTGATTTGAATGAACGTGAAGGTATTTAGAATGCGCAAACTTATTTCTGCAAATGTGCTAAGAACTGATGCTGATCATAGTTTAATCAATAAGTGTAGGAATGAGGTAAATATATATATACATATCATTGCTAAATCATAAATCTGAAAGAGAAGCACACTCTAAGATATAGAGCAGTAGAGTAATTAAATATAGTTATGGCCAGTCTATGGGGTTATCCAGGGTTACAAGTCCACAAAGCTTTATGGAGTTTCTTCAGACCCTAGTGGCCAGTGACCAATGGCTATAAAACTCCAAAGACCAGCCATAACTATCTTTAACATATATATATATATATAGATAGGAAGATAGATAGATAGATAGACACAGACAGACAGACAGACAGACAGACAGACAGATAGATAGATAGATAGATAGATATATAGATAGATAGATAGATGTGTGTATTTTTCCCTTGTTAACAATTAACACGGTAAAAATAGATAAACCAGGGCAGTAAAAAATCACACAAGTAAAAAGGGTGTAACTCCTTGTTTTTAAAGGTAGAAACTCTGGGTTTACATGAAATATTTTGTATAATATATATAAATAAATAAATGGAGTTAAACGCAGGTTTTATTCAAATTGTTTTGCTTCTGACACATGTTTTGAAGATATCACAGGTATTATTCCAAAAGAATAAAATGGTGTAAAACAATGTAATCTTCTCTTCAGAGAAATGAAGAAATAAAACTTGTCAATAAGACATTTTAACAGAAAATGACGGATATGTATAGTGATTAACTGAATGCTATTAAGTTTGTTTAAAAAAAAAACATTAGCGGATATAACGTCAAAGGTAACCTATAGAAAGAGGAGGGGAAAAGGAAAGAAAAAACCAAATAAATGAGAAATATATAACAATATGTAAATTAAATAAAACCCTAAAGTCTTTGACGTTATATCCTCTAACGTTTTTTTTTTTTAAAACTTAATAGCGTTCAGTTAATCACTATACATATCCATCATTTTCTGTTAAAATGTCTTACTGACAAGTTTCATTTCTTCATTTCACTGAAGAGAAGATTACATTGTTTTACACCATTTTATTCTTTTGGAATAATACCAATGATATCTTCGAAACATGTGTTGAAAGTAAAAAAATTTGAATAACACTTGCGTTTAACTCCATTTATATATATATATATATATATATATATATATATATATATATATATATATATATATATATTATTATAAAATCTGGTAATTAATCATATATTAATTAATATCGATTAACTATCAGGAGGCCAGCACATCTAAAGAATCAAAGAGATTCAGAAATATTATCTGCAATCTCAGGGGATTAAGGTACATTTAAAAAAAAATAACGTCGACCACTAACGTGGACAATTAATGCGCTAGAAATAGATCACATCTTGTGTCTATTAAGACCTAAATTGTTCTCAACATATATATATATATATATATATATATATATATATTTACATACATACACATATACTTCTAGTATAAGTATATGTCTTTATACATCTTCATGTATATATATGTATATATCTTTATCCTAATTAAACACAATTGAAAGAACATTAAATGAAAATTGCCATGTCTGTGTCATGCTAAATTTATGAATACACATATATGCTACCATTCACCCACTCACACACACACGCACATTCATGCACATGTCCCTATATTTGATGGGGAAATTTTATATCTGTGTGCTCATGTTGTGGGTCCATGTAATTTCTATATTTGTTTACTTTTTTGATCTAAATGTATGACTCGTATCTGTTGTAATGATGCATTGTGTTAAGTGAGTATGTAGACATCAGCAGGATGTGTATATGCAACACCAAAAAATGGGTGATATGAGTGTGTATGTATGCAGTACAAAAACTAAGGAACAAGAAAGCTTCTGTGAGTGTGTGCACACATAAACATGCAGTCATACACACACTCGCACACACACACACACACACACACACTCACACATATGTGCACGCACACACACATGTGCATGCACACACACACACACACAGAGTGTCTAATTACAAAGGCAATAACCATTAAAATATCAAACACTAGTAATTCACACATTCACCAACTGCCCCGCACATGCACTTCCTACCAATCAAATACACACTCTCACTCATACACTTTCCAAATAGTAGAAATCCCCTAATAAAAGTTTGGAGTCCAGCAACTCAAACCTGGAGTAATGAGAGTGTGTTAATTGATTAGGTCACATATGACAAAGACTGACAAATCAGGTGACAAACTGACTGGTCAAATAATTAACCAAACAGTCAATTAGTTAATTCATTTATTGTTTTACTAGTTGACTGATGATAACAAAAATGTAAAAGAGCTGGTGCTTGTTTCATAATGGCAAAATGACCTGCCTAAGATCTCTCCAGATATTTTGTAGCTATTTAAACAATGTGTTCAGAGATGGTTAATGAATTGGATATGGTGCTGAAGAGGTAGTAAGAACTGAAATATGCATATTCACACATTAACTATTTTCCTATCTTTGATCACATTGTTTACATAGATGTATTCATATAAAAAAACATTACAAATCAGTGTTGGCTTTCATTTCTACAGAATAAATGTTAAGATACTTTAAAAAGAGATTTATAGTACTTCTACCATAGGTTGGGTGCAGTATTGACTTATAATATTTACGCAACCATAATACACTAGTGTATTATGGTTGCATAATGGAATTCACTGCTCCTACCAGCAATTAATGTGTATGTGTGTGTGTGTGTGTGTGTGTGTGTGTGTGAAAATATTGCAACAAAGACTAAAGAGACCAATAATCTGAATAGATTTTAATGTATATGTATAGACACATACACAAACATGTGCATGCGTTTGTTTGTATGTATATCTATATATTTATATAGATATATATATCTTCATATACACGAACATGTATAAAAATGCACATACCGTATATACTCAGTTGCAGGATGTCATGTGAAGTGGTGTTTGCTGTTGTTCACCAATTGTGCTGTCTGTGAAACACGTTTCTCACCGTGTAAAAAGACAAGCATATGACATATGTGTTTATTGTATTTGGAGATGATGAAAATATAAAGGGCACATGAGAGAGAACATTGAAAATGATGAATGAAATAAACATGAAATGAAAAAACCGTATAAAAAGCTCGTAAAAAAACTATCAGCATTCTTTGGACTGAACTCTCAGAAATGCCAAAATGAACAACTGGTTTTGTTTGTTAATTTCCATAAAAATTTTAAATTTATTTTTCTTTTGTTTAAAAATGAAATAGAGGAGAAAGTGAAAGATGTATGTATGTGTATATGAAATGGACGTGTGTGTTTGTGTGTGAGGAGTGTGCCACTTAGACATCACTCTCTCTGTGTCTCTCTCTCTCACATACACACACACGCACACATTCATACCAAAAGATGTATGCATATGCATTTATATATGTACATATACATGACAACACACCCCTTCACTCACTCTCTCTCTCAGACACACACACACATACATAAATGTATACAAATGTACATACAAAAACATGTGTGCTTGTGTGACTGACTATAAATACATTGAGCTGAACATGGTGTGCAAAAAGTAAATAAAGAAAAAAAATTTATGGAAATTAATGAAGTGTGCAAGTTGAAGTAAAAGAATGCCAAACTATCTTGTAACGAATATTTAAATTAGTGAACCTGAGATATGAATTTAAATACAGATACACAAATCTTATTAAGATGAAACAGTATGAGAAGAAATAATGAAGAAATAATTTGGTACATTTAAATCAAGTATTTAAACTAAGATATAGATATAAAGCACGTATGAAAGACGATCACATTTGTGTATTTGGTACTTACTTTGATGATAGATTAATTCTTTTCCAATGTATTTAGTAACTTTAATTCATATGTGGTAGGAAATATTTTAAAATAGGTTGTAATTGCTAAAAGATAATTATACTTTTGTATATATATTTAATGTTTTAAGGTAGCTAACTGTGCATGGAAATTGAATTAGTCACTTAAAACGAAATATGCCTCTGATCCATGCCTTCAATTTCGTTTTTTCATCTGAAATTTACATTTTCATTTTCTAAAGGAAAGTATTAAAATATACAAATATTTGAAGAAAGATTATTAAAATATATTTTGTTTGCTTTTGTGTTATTTTCCTTTAAGCATATTTGTTGCATTAAGCAACAAATATTTAGATATAGAAATATACATGCAAACATAAATATGTACATATACAAATGCACACACACACACACACACACACACACACACACACACACACACACACACACACACACACACACACACACACACACACACACACACACACACACACACACACACTCACTCACTCACTCACTCACACACACACACACACACACACATTAGTGTTATTGTTCATCAATAAATGACCTAATGATCTGCAACATGAACTTCAAGAATGAGCCAGTCACTTGATTACCTATTAATCTGGTGAGCACAAAAGCCAAATCAACTTCATTCTCCCCGGAAAATGAGATAGATAGAAAGTTGTAAAGGCAAAGTTCTTCCATGTTGAAGAATGTGCAATCCTATGAAGGTTAGTGGTCAGTGACTTAGAACTAGAAGGATTCAAAGACACAAACAAGTCAGGAGAGGAAGATATAGAAGCTTAAATATATATTGGATAATTGGAGATTCAGAAGAGTTCTAACTGAAACAATTTGCTAGGAGGTAAGTTGAGATGTATAACATAAATTACAACTGGAAGTAGAACAGGACAACTCATGGAGAATGACAGACCAAACCTGTGGTTCCTGCCAAACCAAGGATGATATATAGGTGGTAGAACAGTGAAGAGACAGGCTTGGAAAAATTGGAAGAATGGGGGTAGCAGGAAATTATACTAGATAGCTGGAAGAGAAGCTAGGCGATAGTGTTATTTAGCAAAGGAACGAGCAGAAAGGAGATTTATCAAAGTTATACAAGTTATACAGTGTAAAAACCAGAAGCATGAGGTGTTCTGGATTGCAAGACAGTGTACCAGAGAGAACTGAGATGTGGGACAGAAGTGTATACAGATAATAGTACATTTGCTCTTAGTGATTCTGAAAAGAAAGAGACATGAAATTGCTTCTATGAAAGGTTATTAAATGTGAAGAATGTATTGAAGGAAGGTCTTTCCAACGTGGATCCAGCTGAGAAACCAGTCATTCTTGTTGACAGCAGGGTGATAGATAAAACAATTGAGGTTAAAATGCAGAAATAACCCCTTTACCATCAGTAATTACAGCCAAATGCTTAGAATATTTGGTGGTGTCGGATACAGTCTAATTACCCATCTTGTCAATCAGGTTGTGCAGGAAAATGTTTTAACCAATGACTTACATTATAGCTAACTGTTACAAGAATAAATGATATGCCTTAGAGAAAGGTACTTACAATAGCATCAAATTGCTGGACCAGGTTATGAAAGATATCGAGAAGTCATACCTCAATTAATTAGAGAAAGAGTTACACGAGGGGAATGTACTACTGATGCCTTTTCCTGGTAAAGCAACTGCAGGAAAAGTACTTGGCTAAAGTAAGCTGCTGTACTACTCATCTTGGAGCAAACCTTTGATAGAATCCCTTACTGTATAATCTAGTGTTATTGAGAATGCTAGGGGATAGATGAATGGCTTGTTTGTGCCATGCTGTCAATAAGATAAATGTCAACAAGTATAGCCATGAACATAATATGCAGGTAGTCTAAGCTCAGTTCTCTGTCTCCTATTCATCATAATCCTCCAGGCTATAACACAAAGTTTACTTTTAAGCTTTATGGTCGATGCACAGAAGCAATAAACATTAAGAATGCACAGGAAATAGATTTTCTTGAATAACCAAGAGAATCCCAAGAGGTAGTAGATAGCTTTTGTTACCTTGGTGACCTAATTAGCTTTGGAGGAAGTTTTAAAAAAATAGTTGCTAGGATAAGAACAGGCTGGAGGAAGTTCAGAGAAATGTTTCCTGGATTTTCTTTCTCAGTGTGAAAATCTCAAGGATTTTCTTTCTCAGAGTGAAAGGCAGATTGTATGATGCATGTGTATGAAGAGCAATGCTACAAGGTACTGCAACATGGGCTATGAAAACAGAGGATATATGATTGTGGACTGCATTGATATGGTCCTGCAATGCATATGAATGAGAACAGTTGTATAAAGAAGTGCTGATTGCTAAATATTGATGGAACTTGTGGAAGAGGAAGACCCAGAGAGACAGACAAAGGAAGAAGTAGTGAGGGCTGATCTAAGGAATTTGGCTCTCATGAAGGAGATAGCAAAAGATCAGGATGTTTGGCAATGTGTCACTCTAGAAGACACCCATCTTGCTGAAGCTGAGGTTCTGCAAGCATTGTCTCTATATATTTACAAATGGGCCTCTCACCCAATTTTCTCATTAAATCTTTCCTCTACATCCTTATTCTCTATTACTGATCTCTCCATCACCTGCCAACTGTAGTGTTTCATTTCCATGATCAAATGAAGGCAGAACTACATATCTTATCATTTCTTTCTGTAATATCAGTTATCTATCTCACCACCTGGGACCGTTTCAATGGACTTTCATCCTTCATTCTTACTTTGTCCCTCTTTATTCACTTTTTACATTGATCACTCCAATCTTATATGCTACTTATCCTCTCTCTCCCTCTCTACTGAATCATTTCCTGTTAATTTACCTTTATCATTACATTTCTCACTCTACCCATGCACTATGTCTTTCTCTCTATTCACATACTTGCAACCAACCCATTCATATATCATTTATTTCTCTCTACCCTGCTGCTCTTCACTCTCCTGTACTGCTAATCTGCACTTACTCCCCAACTCATATGCATCATTGATTACTCCTCCAACATTCACTACATCCACCCCAATACATTTTTCAATCTCTAGTCATCATTTACTTTTCCCTATCTTCCCTTCAGCTCATAGAAATTCCCCCACCTTGTCCTTTGTTCATCATTCAGTATATTCACACCCTCCTCCATTTCTCACCATCCTTTTCTTCCTCACTTTTTCTCTACACTTTTGCTACTTCTGTCCAGCCTCCATCCCTTTTCTCCCCATTGGTACCACCATTTATATTTCTCTTTCCTGTTCCAAATCAATCACTGCCACTCACTATTATGTCAGCATGTCAGCCATGTACTTCTTCTGCAGCGAGAAACCTGTTCTGGTGCTTTGCTTCATACTTTAACCTTCCATCACCTACTATAAAGCTACCTCCCTTTCCACTGTTATCCCACTTAATTGATGCAGATCATAGTCTTGTGAGCATTAAGGTGGCTTCACTAATACTGGTGTCACAAGAAAAAGCATCAAGTATACTTTGTAAAGTGGTTGGCATTAGGTTGAGCATAGAAACTATACCAGAGTAGACAGTGAAGTATGATACCTTCTTCTGATTCACTGGATCCTGTCAAACTGCCCAACCATACCAGCATGGTTTGGACAGTATGATGATATGATCACCATTGTCATTTAACATCCACTTTTCCGTGCATGCATGGGTTAAACAGAATTTGTTCTGGCAGATTTCATATGACCAGATGACATTTCTGTTGCCAATCCTCACCTGTTTTCAACTAGGTATTGTTTCCTTTAGCCAGTCTTCCACGGAAGACTGGAAATGAAAACATTGTTTTTATGACGATGATGAGGCTCATTTACATCTATCATGTAATGCCATGACAAGGGTACACACCAACAAACACATACTATCTATCTATCTATCTATCTATCTATCTATCTATCTATCTATTCATCTGTGTGTGTGTGTGTGTTTGTGTGTGTGTGTGTGTGTGTGTGTGTGTGTCTGTGTGTGTGTGTGTGTTTGTGTGTGTGTGTGTGTGTGTGTGTGTGTGTCTGTGTGTGTGTGTATAGATAGTTACTGTCTACCAAATCCACTCTCTGTGCTTTAGTCAGCCCAGGCCTTTAGTAGAAAACACTTGTTCAAGGTGCCATGCAATTGAACTGAATCCTAGATTATAAGGCTGGGAAGCAAATTTGACTCAACTCCACAAGACTTAATGTTCCATAGGCATTTAGGAGATGTACAACTCAGATGTTTGAAACCTTACGTACATATATCTGTTGATATATGTATGTATGCATGTGTGTGTATGTGTGTGTGTTTGTATATATATACAGCATTGTCATCATCATAATCATTTAATGTCTGCTTTCAACCTGGCATGGGTTGGATGGTTTGACAAGAGCTAGCAAGCCCAGAGGGTTATGCCAAGTTATATTGTCTGTTTTGGCATGGTTTCTATGACTGGATGCCTTTCCTAATATACATATAAATTTAAAATGCATATATTTATGTTTAAAATTCTAAAAATATTGTACAGTTTTTGTGTAATTTTATTTTATGTACTCAAGTATTACTGCTCACATAAAAGAAGCATTTGAATTGTCCTGTTTATTTCTCACTTGTTCTACTGTCTGTGTTCATATCCCATCAAAGTCAACTTTGCCTACCACCTTTCCAGGTTTGCTAAATTAAAGTGCCACTGATTTGATTTACTCCAGTGTACATTGTCTCCTAGTGTTTTTCATGCATGTGACGTCCAATGTGATGTTTGAGCAAATATTTTACATGGCCACAGCATTTGTGAGAGGAGGAGCTACTCCCAGCTATTATTAACTTTGAAACACAGAATGACAGAATAATGCCACTCCAATCCTATAAAGAAATATATTGTGCATTTGTGTGTACAAGTGCAAATTTTTAATCAATAGAAAGTGAAGAAAAATAATTGCCCATTGCGTAGGTGTATGCACCATCAAGCTATGCTTCCTGGTGTTTGGTGAGTCTCCAAACATTTGTCCTGTGCTATAGCACTTATTCCAGAGTGGCATAGAAGAAGTTTTGCTTGTGACTATTGGGCAGTGATGACTCCTTGGTGATACTGAGGCTACAGTAAATGTTTATTATGTTAATAGGAATTTATGAAATATACTTTTACTTCATTTATCAGTTAAGCTTTACAATAATTACATTACTTAAAATAAGTTTTTACGCTAAAAACAAAAACGAATTGAAATATTTTTGTTGTTCTAAAAGATACATGTGTGTGTGTGTGTGTGTGTATCAAACTATAAATCATTTGATAAAGTATATTTTTATTAATTTGAAAAATTTTGTTAACAGTTGTTATAGTATTTTTTGACAAGCTGGATCTCATTGACAGTTATGTGCTTTTTCAAACTTTGCTTTATTTTCAAAGAAGCAAAATATAGGCAATTATTAATTCTTTATTTTAAATTCCCTTCAGAAAAAGCATGGAGAATTATTTTAATGAATCATCTTTCAAATTAAAACCAAATCAATACTTACACTTAAAAATTATAACCAAATCAGTCTTCTAATTTTTAAAAATGTTTATTCTCTCTAGAATACATTACCTAGTAGTATACTTGTCACAAATATCTATCTATATAAGATACAAATTATAAGAAATAAAATTCTGTAAAAAAACGGATGACTATTTAGTTCATTTGGCTATACTTTTTTGGAAAAAACTATTTTATATCACTATTTTCATCCTCTTCAATACTATTAAAATTTTGAATGAACTAAAATATAAGCAGAAGGAGGGCAAATGACTTTTAAAGCTGAGAGACTATCAAAAGGTGTTGC